>NW_010315619.1:0-101847 GCF_000700745.2 Antrostomus carolinensis
GGGAAAGGAAGGTAAAATTCTGAAATTCTTAGACAATTCTTTCTTTAGGCAAATATTAAGCTCACTGGGACTTGGTTTAAACAAATTACATTTACTTAATTAATTAGGAGTGTATATTTAAAATAAACTTTTGGTCCTATCTCTTTATTCTGTCTCAGACTGCAAAATTTCTAGATTACTTATTTTTAAGACAGCATCTACCAGAGAAATAACATAAAAATATCCATACCAACAGTTTACCTAGCCCTGTAAACTGTTTTTAACTATTGCCAGTTGCTGTTTAGAGAAGAACATAGCAATATAGTAACCCTGTAATGCTCTCATTACGGGAGCTTGTAGTAACTGAAGTAGTGCAAACAATGAGAAAGAAGTCTTCTCTTTTTTGGGATCATTATCCATAGGCTCAGTGTTTTGTTGTTTGGGATTTTTTTGTTCTATGTAGGACCAAGGTCTTAATTTAAGAGGATTAGCAGATTAGGAGACAGTAGAGAAAGCACAGCATATACTCCAAGTGCTCACAATGCCTTAAGCTGTATTTGGTAGGAATTAAATCATTTCATTCCCACGTACAGATTCTGTATAGATCAATGCTAGGCTACGAGTTAGACTCCCTGCTGAGCCACTTCATAGCTCTTGATTAGTTATGGATATTACAATGATTAGGTCTGTTAATACCTACCTTTCCTGAGAGGTGTTAGCTAAACCTGTTCATTAAAATAATGAACACAGAAGAAAAAAGAGAGAGAGAGAGAGAGAGAGAGAGAGAGAATGTAAAGATATCCATAGTATTTCAAGACTTTGTAATTTTAATTCCTTTTAACACCATCTTCAGAAACTTCAAGAATACTACATCAGCTGCTACTTAACAATTAAATTGCACTATTAATTGGGTTCAGAAAATATATCTTAATGGCAAATGAAAGGACAGAATCAAGTATTTTTATGCAACACTACAGATTTTTATTACCCCTATTCACTCAAGCAACACCTATACTTAGAAAACATTAATGTTCAGATGCCAATTGACAGAAGCACAGGGACTCATTAAATCAGAAATATTGTGACAAACTGTAGAATCTTGTGGTTTTGCTCGAGGGAGCTAATCCAGCAAAGCATTTAAGAAACTGCTTAATTTTAAGCATAGAAGGACTCCCCAGAGAAGGTATAAAGCAGATGCTAAAGTGTTTTCCTGGCTGGAGCATACAGTTGGTCAAAATTTGTTCTTGTGTATATTTTTTTTTTGTTTTGCTTTGTTTTATAGGAAGATGTTCAGATTAAATCAGGTCCTTTAGAAGTTCATTATGCATGCTAAGTATTCATAGCATAGTATGAAACATTATCATGCGTAATATAAATGTGAGTATTTCAGTATTACCTGGAGATCTAAAAAAAAAATTAATGTGTTATGTATGGTGCTCACATAAAGAAAACTACATTGCTAGTTGCTGAACATTTTAAAATATATGGCTTTATTCTGTAATTCTAGGAAGTTGCTAAATCCATTTGATAGAATTGCATGGACTTTTTTCTGCCTGGAGCCCTCTGGCTTCAGGTAGACTTTGTGTGGTGCAGAAAGCTGTCTGAAGACTGTGCAATACAGGAATACATCCATGAATAAGATGAGGGACATCAGTTTGTGTGACAGAGGCCCCAAACCTTGAAGTTACGGACTAGCCTGAAGAATTCAATAGTTATGCCATATGAGATGCAAATTGAAACATTACCAGAATTTCTATTCATATTCATGTTTAGAGCTTCTGTTTCCCTCCATAGTCCTGCTGTATTAGTTGGCCTATGCAATCTCCAAGTTGTTAAAAAGATCAGTTAATGAAAATGAGTAAAGGTTTGTTCTGTTTGGAGTTGATAATTATGCTTTTTGAATGAAAAATATCTGCTTTTCCAGGCCTATGCTCACTATGACACAAATGCTTCTCCTTAACCATTAATCTTGTACTAGCATCAGTAGCCAGTTTTCCTTGTGAATGTGTGAAAAAATGGCAACTGTACCCTGAAGGGGAATCAGATTTAACCTGGGGCCTTTCCTACCCTCTTTTGGTTATCCTTTTTCTCACTGACTGCAGAGATAAGGAGCTGAGAATTCCCTTTTCCTCTTGTTAAAAGGCTTCTGTACTATTTCTTCTTTGTCTCAACAGTGTTTTCATCACCACATCAAATTAAGGTCTCAGAAATATCTATTTTCCTCCACATTTTTCTTCAAATGAGAGGATGACACAGTGGCCATATTTGGCATCTCACCATATTTGAAAGGGGAAAAGTAATAATCCATCTGTCTCTGTGTTGAATGGTCTTCCTGTGCTGTTTTCAATAAATATTGATCTTTCTTTTATTGATCAATAAGAGATCATAGTGAAGCTATTTAAAACAACTGCAGAAAAAAATAAAATGTTTTTAAAGCAAATTGCACATTACTGCTGTGCTGCTGTGGCAGAAACCTTCTTGGCCAACATTCAGGGAATTGAATTTGGAGAACTAAAATATGCAGTTATCACACCTGAACTAGAGAATCACCATTTGCATAGTGCAGTGCAAAGCCAAGCAGTGATCGCAGCTTGTCCAAACCTGATTTGATAGAGATGACTAGTTGGAGTCATTGTTAATATTTCTTCTCATATTCTCAAGGTTCTGTACCTGAAGTCTGTAACTCTTCCCACTGTCAGTAATTTGCAATAAAGAGGGCCTCACAGGACTCTCTTGCTAGAGGATTGCCCAGCAAGAGTAGTTGTGTGATAACTCCAGCCACAAGTCTGAGTTTTTTGAGGATGAATCAGGGCTGTTGTCAAACTTCACTGTACTTAACTTTTTTCTGATTTCCAGAGCTCCTGAGAAGCATTATTACAGCCCTCAAATTACTATAATTTGCCATTGTGGTTGGCAAAGGAATGTGGGTATTTTTTGACGTGTTAAAGTTAGAACAGCATTTTAGCCTTTTCTTTTTCTCCTTCAAGTACAGGAAAATAAATACTCACTATGCCAAAGTTTCTAGTCTGTAGATCATTAGAGAGATCATTCTCTTGTTGAAAGATTCCAAAGATTTGTTCCAAACACAAAGCCTGGGGATTCTTGTTCTTTTGAACAAGGCATTATATGAGTGCTTGAGTGCTTCTTGTTTTCTCTCTATCATTTGCCCTCCAGAATTACTTGGAATACATTTAAACACCTCACACTTTATAAGACTGAATACTACTGGTTTATGATCTTTTGCCTCCTTTTGAAGTGAGCTGATCGGCAGCAAATTCAGAAATGCATGCTATCCTTGAGCCTCAACAAATCTGGGGGCCTTCCTGCAGACAGTCAACAGTGCCCATTCCCACTTAATTCCAGCTTGAATAATTTGCCATCAAATGAAACGGATTATGTCTCTGAATGAGGCAGTCCATCAAAGCCCCTTAGTTGCTGCAGTTGAGAAGATCAGCTCAGTTTGCTTTCTCTCAAACTGTTTTGGACACAACACAAACAAAGCACCCAAATAAATTCTGGAATTTCTGGATAGTTGCAGCTCACATCTTGTAATGTCACTTTTCTGTCCCAGCTTCTGATTTTCTTTTAACAGCAGAGTGATGGTGAGTCAGGGATAGGTGCGCTGCCAGGATAAAGAGTTATACAGAGCCAATCTCTAGCATACACAAAATCAGAGAGTCATAGAATCATAGAATAGTTTGGGTTGGAAGAGACTTTTAAAGGTCATCTAGTCCAAGCCCCCTGCAATGACCAAGGACATCTCCAACTAGATCAGGTTGCTCAGAGCCCTGTCCAACCTGACCTTGAATGCTTCTAGGGGTGGGGCATCTACTACCTCTCTGGGAAACCTGTTCCAGTGTTTCAATGCCCTCATCATAAAAATAAATATTCTTCCTTATAACTAGTCTGAATCTACTGTCTTTCAGTTTAAAATCATCACCCCTTGTTCTATCGCAACAGGTGCTACTAAAAAGTTTGTCCCCATCTTTTTAAAAGCCCCCTTTAAGTACTGAAAGAGTGCAATAAGGTCTCTCTGGAACCTTTTCTTCTCCAGGCTGAAAAACCCCAGCTCGCTCAGACTTTCCTCACAGGAGAGGTGTTCCATCCATCTGATTGTTTTTGTGTGCCTCCTCTGGACCTTCTCCAACAGGTTCCTGACCTTCTTATGTTGAAGGCCCCAGAGATGGAAAGAGTATTCCAGGTGGGGTCTCACCAGAGCAGAGTCACTTCCCTCAAACTGCTGACCACACTTCTTTTGATGCAGCCCAGGATACAGTTTGCTTTCTAGGCTGCAAGAGCACAATGACAACTCATGTCCAGCTTTTCATCCACCAGTACCCCCAAGTCCTTCTCCACAGGGCTACTCTCAATCCCTTCATCCCTCAGCCTATATTGATACTGAGAGTTGCTCCGACCCAAGTGCAAGACCTTGCACTTGGCCATGTTGGACCTCATGAAGTTCACATGGGCTTACTTCTTGAGCTTGTCCAGGTCCCACTGGATGGCTTCCCATCCCTCCAGCATGTCAACCACACCACTAAGCTTGGTGTCGTCTGCAAACTTGCTCATGATGCACTAGATCCCAATATGTCATTGACGAAGATATTAAACAGTACTGGTCCCAGTATGGACCCCTGAGGAACACCACTAGTCACTGATCTCCATCTGAACATTGACCCATAGACCACTAATCTCTGGATGTGATAATCCAACCAATTCCTTATCTACTGGACAGTCCACCCATCAGATCCAAATCTCTCCGAATTGGAGAGAAGGTTGTTGTGAGGGTCCATGTCAAAGGCCTTACAGAAGTCCAGACATCCATAGCTCTTCCCTTGTCCACTGATGTAGTCACTCCACCATAGAAGGCCACTAGGTTGATCAGGCAAGACTTGCTCTTGGTGAAGCCTTGCTGGCTTTGTTAAGACTCATCCCTGTCCTCCATGTGCCTTTGCATGGCTTCTAGGAGGATCTGTTCCATGATCTTCCCAGGCACAGAGTGGAGACTGCCAGGTCGGTGCGTCCCAGGATCCTCCTTTCTACCCTTTTTAAAAATGGGTGCAATGTTTCCCATTTTTCCAGTCACCAGGGACTTCACCCGACTGCCATGACTTTTCAAATATCATGGAGAATGACCTGGCAACTGTCAGCCAATTCCCTCAGGACTCTGGGATGTAGTCTAGGATATCAGCATATCTAGGGAAACAAAACAAAACCCTCCTACTGTTTGCGTGTTAGCACAGTGGGAAGCCTACTACTATTGCTTTCACTTCTCCCAGCAGAAACTGTGATGGATGGGGAGGAGTGAGTCTCCTTTTGGGAGCAGTGTATAGAGTCATGCTTTCCAGTAGCCCAGCTATTAAAATCTAAGGAATTCTCCCTTTCACTTGTTTTGCACCTGACTTTTTTTTTTTTTCCCCACACACATTCTACAAACAGAAATACTGTCACAAGTACCTCTCTTCTTAACGTGTATATTCATCCTATTCCTTGCACAATTCTGAGAGTTCAGATTTATATCTGACAGTATAAAACCTATATTTTTTAATCATTTAATTATGACTTTTCTACAATGTACTTTCTTCCTCTCTTTTTCCTTCCGATGAAGTTGAGTATTTAACATATCACAATACGGCTAAGGATACTTTGAAAAAAAATTAGCTACATCACAGTGAGATGGTGTTGTTTGGGGTACTTCTCCAGTATGTCTCAAGCTGTTTTTCTGTTAGAGAATCCAGATTGTGGGAAAGCTTCAGCCAAGTACTTAGGCAAAAGTAATTTGCACCTAAAACTGCTAGACAGCAGAAGCCCAAGTATTCTGTCACTAGCTTCAAAATGAAAGAGCTGTTGAAAATCACCATGCTGGGATAACTAGAAATTCTGGCTTTGGATTTCAAACCCACCCCCAAGAAAGAAGACCTTAGGAGTATCAGAGCTGTTCTGGAATTGTTAACAACATTGAACAGCCAAGACTTGGTTTCTGCTGTATGGAATATGTAGAGGTTATTCAGCAGTATGAACAGAAAAAAATAATCCACTTCATAGAAAGGATAATTTCACACTTTTTGAACATAAAATTTTGAATTATTTCAGGTTACTAATGGTAATACACATTTTTGATTCTGCACATCTTTCAGTCATTTCCAAAGATGGTATAAAATTAAAGAATTCTCAGATGTGTACGGACAAATGCACATGCATGCATGCACTCTCTTGTCCAGCAATCTGAAATATTCAAGTCCACTGTTTTATTTATTCACTGTAGTCTGTGTAGTGTAGTCTAGAATGAAGAAATAGAATCACTAGATCTATTGATTGTACAGTGAAACACATGCATTTATACTTCATGTCTGTAATCCCCTGGGTTCCTTTTTCACTCAGATACTGTGATGAAGAATAGCCTACAAATAAGATGGCAACTTTTTAATCTCCTGGGTGTTGTTGCTTCCAGAGAGCTATTAACTTCTGTGCAATTACTTCAAATAGGCAAATAGTATCAAGCAGGATACTTTATTAACACTGGTAGCCTCCTTTTGGTACTTCTGCAAAAACATTCTCTCTAAGGACATGTACTTGCCCAATCCACATTTCTAAAGGAGGTCAGAAGAGACCCTGCTGTTACAATCTCGAGGTTCTTTCCCAGTTTATATTAGGTTTTTCCCATCTTGTTTTAAGTCTAATCTATGGTATTTTCTTAAGATGTTGAAAGTATTTCTTAGATGTCTTTTAAAAGGGTATCCCATTATTTTTTATTTTTTTTTTCACTTAATAGTTCATTCTGCTAATTCAATTCAATCCCTCTTCAGGGCTTTATGCTTCTCCAGCATTTCCAAAACAGCTTCAATATCATGAACTGTGACTATTTATTAAACATAAGAATTTAAATTTCATGCTGAACTTCAGTATTATTTAAAAAGACTCTTAAATTAGCAGTGCTAGATGAAAAGAGAGAAGACATTTTTGGCAGGGTCTGGTAGATGGTGGGGTTTTTTTGGTTTTTAAGAAAATAAATGTTTATCTGGGTAAGCATGCTATAAGCCAAAAAATAATGTGCTGAGATGTTTGCCTTCAAGTTAAAATGCGCGGTCTTAGATTCGTAAGATAAACTAGTTTGCATATTTAACTGTTGGAACTGCAAGCAAACTAGTTGGAAGAAATGATCATTCAACTTATGTTAGTGTTCATCATGAATAGAGGCATGATTGTCTCTTTTGTATGAGAGGATAAAATTATGGCTTCTGCAAACTCCTGCTCAGTTATCTGTATGCTTCATTTACCAAACAAACACGCAGCATATTTTTATGATAACACTACACTCATGATATGTAAGTAGGAAGACAGGCTCTACTGAGTAGTCATTAAACAGAGATTAAGTAGTGGAGATTTTGCATGCCATGGACTTTGGGTAAGCCACCTATCACAAAGATAGACGTTGTGATCATGTCCATTAATATTCCATAAACAAAAAGCAGCATTTTACAGAGTTATGTGCCTTGCCTAAATACTGTCCCCTGCAACTGTAATTGGATATTTCAGAATATATTTCCACTTTCTGTCTTTTTATCTCTCTAACTATATACATGTCCCTCTTACTTTGTCTCTCTCTCAAAAAAAATATTGCTAGTGATACGACTAAGGAATGTCAAAGTTGTTCCCCCTGGAACTGCCACACATTCTGATTCTTGATCTAGTCTTCAAACTACATTATCTAATGGGCTAAACCCAGCACATATATATGAAGCTTGTTTTTAATATTTGTTATTTAAAATTCAAGCCATTTGGTTTGGTTTCTTGTGGCACAGAGGTCATATATGGCTACTTCATTCCCCATTACCTGAACAGATTAGTATTAGGTAAATTATATGATCAAACACTTAAAGTTTTTGAATCCTAAAATGAGTCAACAGTATAGAAGCAAATGGAAAATATGTCAGTGTCAGAAGCTTCAGAAATTATTTCATCCATGGATTTTTCTCAAAGCAACATTTTAATCAAAAGTTATTAAACTTTAAGTAAGGGTTACAGGATGAAATTATGTGTTAGGGAAGAGGCCAAATGGTGTAAAACATTTGTTCTTTCTGGCTTTGGAAAGCCAGACAGAACAACCTTTACTACCATTACTGTAGGTCAGTAATCCAAGAGAAGACTTGTTGGACAATAAAAATCTAGAACTATTATGTGTTGTGGAAAGCGTTCAACCCCTCCCTATCACCTCTCCTGATGCAGAGAAAGCTCATTTCTTTTTTTCTGTCAGGGAATGAAGTTTAACTCAAGAGGGTAGGCTGAAGTGGAGATTTGAGGGCCCTGTGGTCAGACTTTGTTGTCTTTGCTTGCTATAGTGGTTACAGGGATAGAGAGTATGCTGTGAAGTAACAAAGGCTACATTATCCAATGGAAAAGTGTTGCTATGTAAGGGTCTTCTGGATTTGTCTTACCCTCTCATTCCTTTGACTGTTTGACTTGTTAATATGCCCAGAGCATATAATTTGTGTGTCAAAGAAGGGGTATAAATTGTGTATATGTTTTAGTCCATGAGCTGTATCATGAGTTCTTACAAATGGCAATTTGCAGTTGATGGATTATGAATACCACTGCTAAGATGGATTTAAACTGGCTACAACTGTTGAATATTGATATTTTGCTAAGAAATACCCTGCTTGCTATCTGGTCATGCATGGGACAGATTGGGAGTTGTCAGTCGTTCTCCTGAGTAAGTCATTAATGTGCAGAAAGCATTTAGCAGGTGTGAGGAGAAAGAGCCTCATGATAGGCTCTGCTGTTCATATTTATATTTCCCTTCTTTTGAAAATGAAACTTCAGCCTAATGAGTATATTGGTGATTTGGTAAAAACCAACCAACCAACCAACCAAACTTTTTTTCCCCTGAGCATAATTTCTTCCAGGCAGTCCTGTATTTGCAGACTTTCAATTGTCTTCATGCCCCAGAAAACAGATGTTTTTAGACAAGAGAAGCTCATGTCATAATATGATGTAGCTTATTTTTAAAGGCAACAAGCCGTTGTCTCAACTGTGTAAAAGGCTGTGACATGTCTTTGAGTTCAGCTCTAGAAGCAGGGAAATGTCAAAATTTACAGCTTATGGGGCAGTACTGGAAAGTCAAACTTCCCACCTTTGCTTTAGTAGAGCTAAATTCATGAGCATTTAGCTTATCTTAGTTCTGTGCAAAGCTCAGCTTGCTTCCCTCCTTCTTTCATCTCAGGTCACTGAAATAATTTGCATTTTGGGGCTACAGTAAACTTTCCATAACTGCCATAATTGCTTGTGGCTGCTGCCTTCCCAACTCTGTGAATTCACTGTTGAGCATTTGTAATACCAAACATCCAGACTTATTAATATTTCCATCCTAATTTTCACTCAGCCAAAATACCATACCCTAATTTACCTGAATTTGTCTGTATGCTCCACTAAATCTGCAATTGCACTTGCTTTTAGCATAATAAGTTCACTGACCTTCGGCTCATGTAGTCACAAGACTAGCACTGCTACCATCAGAGGATTTTGGAAATGAAGAATTTAAGGGTTAGGTAGCCTGGGAAGAAAAAAATTTCACTGTAATTCTGTAATGCAGGATTAGGCTTCCAGTTTTGAGGAGAAAGACAAGTTAAGCTTTGATCTATTAATATATAATGTGAAGATATCCTGAATGTTCAGAACACAATTCGGACAAAAATTAATTTACAACTTTGTTTCTGATGCATTCCAACAGCGTTACTTGTTCTGTGATACAAAAAAACAATCCCACAAACAGAAGCTTCTGAATTGTTCTCTCATTTCTGAATGTTCTCTCAATACAGTATCCAGTTCTAGTACTTGCATATGCAAAACACCGATGGAAAGGATCACTTGAAAAGAATTCAAGGAAGGAGAGGGAGATTAGTCTGGAAAATACATTCAGGTTGGCAGAGAGACCGCTGAGGGGCAATTTTAGTTACTTGGGATAGGGACAGCTGATAGCAGAGGGTGAAGAAGGCATTTCAGTCTTATTCAGAAGGAATAACCAGACTCAGTGATTGAAAGTTGAAGCTACACAAAGTCAAGCTTGAAACAAGAAGCAGTTTTCTGGGAGTAAGTGTAAATTAAAAGTTTATTGGACAAGGTTTCAGACTTGCAATCATTCATGCCTTTAAAACAAAGAGGTTTTTAATATATTTTTCATGTCAGGTAATGAGGGAAATATTTTGTCACCTATTTGAACACATTCTTGTGGTGAGGAAAAGAAATACTGTCGTGTATGGACATGGTAATCCTCTCTGACCTTAGAAACCATAAATGCATTTCATTTCCCCCTTGACAGGCCATGCCCATGGCTAGTGGGGTGCTGGGCAGCTCAGAGAAGGCCAGAATTGCCTGCTTTTTCCTCAGCACAATTATCAGCATTATGATCAGTTTAAGATGGTTTTGGCTAGTCTTTCTGTTTTGTCCTCCAGAGAGGACAAAAAAGTTTTTGCCTCCCACATTTTTCATAATAAGAAAGGCATTCTACTGTTAGTGCTTTTTGATTTACATGTTCTCTGAAACAAGGAACGTGTGTCAGATGGGAATAGTTCCATGCTACTTGCAACACTAATCTCTTCTGTGTGAATGGCACACAAATTTTAGTTACATTATATAATCACAAGTCAGAAATTAAAGCTGGGGGGTTCAATACTTGGGCATCTGGGTAAAAGGACCTATGAAATCCTTCAAACACTTAGTGTGACTTTCTAAGTGACTATGATGAAATAGACTTTTCTTGTCTTGGTGTGTGAAAAAATGAGTCTTCTTGTTTCAATCTAAAGGTGCACTTTGGTTAATTTGCATTTTAAAGGCTTACTTGTTGATTATATCATGCTTTTGAAGCAGCATGGAAAATGGAGTTTGTAACAGTGAGCAACTGATTGGCAATGTGATATTATTCTGCCATTTGCAACATCAAGGAGTTCAGAGCTTCAAAATCACTTTAAGATGTGAAATTTTAAAAATTGATTTTGTCATGTTTTAAACTAAAGAGAAGAGAAACACTGCTTTTTAACAAGCATCTTCAATGTGCTCAAAGATGTTTGTATCCTGTCCCATGACTTGCACAAAATAGAGTTATGCAGAAGGATGATGTGGGCAAGGGGAAGAAAAGACAAAAAGCTTATAGTAATTAAGGTAGGGCAGGATAAGAGCTGGACTAGATTTTTAGCAACTATGGCTGCAGAGATAGTAAAGGAATTCATGTTCTACTTGAAACACAGGTGAAGAAACTGGAAAACCAAAACAGCTGGGAAAAGTGGTGGAAAGGGAGTAGTTTGTACAAGAAAGCATAGCTTCCTTGCCTTAAGTATTGTACAGTAAGAGACATTCCAGATCCAAATAAAGGATATTTAAAAAGCTGTAGATCTTAAAAAAAAAATCTCTAAAATGTAGACAGTTTTTTTTCCTGCTAAAATAAAAATAAAGAGGCTTTTTTAAAAAAAAATTCTTATCAGTGAATAAAAAAGATGCATTGTTTCTTTTAGTACTAAACATCCTCTCATCTCTTCCCTTTGCCTAGAGCCACCATAGCTCAATTAAAGACCGCCAGCCATATTTCCTGCAGATCAAGTCCTTCTAAAACCTCAAAGATGCTAAAGGATCCTGTGAGAGAATTGAATATTACATATTTTATCTGACTTGCGCATCCATTTTCACAGACTCTGTATAATATGAATAGTTCATACTTGTAAAGAGTCCTATATTTTATCTGAAGAACTAATTGAAAAAGTGTAGACATTCCAGTCAGATACACACTAACTGAATCCCCAGGTCTCCATATAGATTTTCATATCTCCTTTAACCTGCTCTTCTCTACTCAAGTTCTGTGTAAATTACTCAGATGAACAGTAACTCATGAATCCAAGGAGAGGTAGAGGAGTGTAGGAATGTGCAGAAGGTACACTTGTACAGAATGTATGAATATACAGGAAGCAGAGAAATATGAAAACATTGGTATTTCTGTGCTTTTATTCAGTCCTTTTCTTTGAGACTTTCACTTATTAGCAGGCTCACTTGTCCATCAGAAGTCATAATTGACGGTCTTCTCTACAATCTGAGACACAGGAAGCTATGTAAAAACAAAAACAGCCTCCATGAAGCCTTGAAACTCCTTCCCACAGCTTCCGGCTGAATCACAGCAGCTTGGATGGCCCCCTGAGGCCATGTCCAAAGAAGATTAAAAGTCTAGCTTGTAATATTTTACGAAAGTATCGCTTTTCATGCAGGAAGTGTCTCAGCAGATTTCTGGGTCTGATGTATAGGATGAAGCAGCTATAGACCAGCAGGGGTGTGTGCTTTATTCCTGACAGTTGCAGTCCTCTAGGCTGGTGTGTCTGTTTGATACAACTCATTATCCATCTAGTTATAGATCCTGGAAGCTTTGTGTATAAAAAAACTGTGTAATGCCCCAAGGATTAATCTTTCAGGATATAATGAAATCATGTGTCACAGTAGGAAAGTGGTAGTGGGAAGCTGGGATCCCTTTCTTGGGTGGTAAGGACTCAGTGTGACAGGAAGTAAAAGAGATGAACTATGGTCACAGATATACCATGATAATTAAAAATCCTCTGCTTTTCTCCACAGGTAGGAAAATTAACCGTAATATTCTGGCCAAATTCCAATTTCAGTAACTACAATGAATTCTGTTTTAATTCCTAAAAAAGTATCAGATGATTCATTAGTCATTTTCACTCCTGTAGTAATGATGGAGAGACAGGTAATATTTTTATAACAGCAAAATTGTCCTACATTACCCTTCTTCTGTGCTTCAGTTCTTATCTTGTAAGGTAGATTTTGGAGAGTCATTGCTAGGGAAGAGGGACCTCCTGTGACCTCTAATATGAGCTGGATAGGATCTAATGATCACATATGGAAAATTCTTCTTTGCAAGGATAATGCCACAGACAAAACACATTTCCCTATGGAACTTAAGCCTTAAGTGAGGATAATGCAATGAAATCCAGGATATTTATAATCTGTTAATGACTTTGGATCATTTTATTGTATCAAATATTAGGCTGGTTTCCTGTAATATAAACTGGGATAACTCTGTTGAAGTGGACATTGAGATTTCACTATGTGAGAAGTAGGCCTTGACTGTACATTCTTCATGCAAAGGAGTAACATAAGGTGGTGTCCAGCTAAAGCGATGTTAATGATCTGAGGGCCCTGGGTTGAATCAGTATAATTTGATCCAGGCTATTATGTAATGTCTTATTGACAAAATTTTCTATCTTTACATGCTTAGATGTGTGTTTTAGATTCCCAGTGCCATGTGCAATGAGGAATTATGTCTATCTGACAAAATATGGCATGTTGCTTAAGCTCTGCAAGATGCATCTATTCTTCCCTCTCCTTTTGATGAGTTTTGCTGGGGTTATCCCTTTGAGATACCATTCCCTGGAGCTGAGTTTCTGTTCATGTCTTCTAATCCAGTTTTGAAATTTACATACATGTTTCGTTTAGGTTGTATGAATCTGGCAATGTAAAGAGCGACAGTTGAAAAGATCCATAAATTCTTTTTCCTCCTGTTCTAAATATAATACAGCAATCCTATTGAAATGGAGAAAATCTATGCAGTAGAGATCCAGTGTTTGTTACTTCTTAAAAATGAGTTCATGTAATGTCTTAAAATTCTTTAAAGTTAATATTAAAAGACAAAAGATGTATCTGCTCTTCCAAACTCCTGCTTACAGAAGGATGTCCAGATCAGAGCTGCAAATATTGTCCCCAGGTCCAAAGCCCCTACTGTCTACCTCTTATTGTCTCTAAACAATACTTTATATCTCTTTAAAATCTCAAAGCTTTTCTCATTCTGACCTATTTTTATTCCCACCCTTCATTTTTACAAAAACATGTAATGAAAAATTCACTTTTTAATTAAAAAAAGAAACAGAAAAAAATAGCACTGTGGTAGTGGAAGATTAGCTTTTCCCTTTTCATTTAATTGATAGTCCTGAAGGTACTGAATTGAATCAATAGCAGTTCAGTTACTTTACATTTTCTACAGCTATTCTGATTTACACCAGAAGACAATCATGAATAAGACATGTATTTTATCAGCATAAACAAAGATATACTAAACAGTATTCTTAACAAGAAATATGAAAGAGTTTTTTGCTGATCCTACATTATAGCCTCTGCAGAACTGTTTCAAGAACCTAAAGTTCTGCACTACTTGATTTTTTGGATCTATTTTATGGATGGGAACCTGACAATGAGTTAATAGTAGAGGGATTATTGTATTTTATACAGCATAATGTAAACATACCAAACAGTGAACAGCTGAAGTGAAATTAAGTTTTCCACCTTCTTCTTGCTCTGACTCTACTGCAATATGAGCCATAATGATCAGTGGTATATAATGCTGCCATCATGATTGGCTGAACTGGTAGAAAGCACAGTTTTCCACGCATAAGTGTGCAAAACACATTCGACATCACACAGGTTATTATTTGTTGGCTTGCTTTCTCTTGTGCTTTATGATGATTTTCATTAATTTCTCTTGTAACTCTGTATTCTTCATATATTCCTCAGAAGTAATGAACCCAATGTTATGATTTCTTATACTCTTATAAGTAATCTGATTTTCCACAGAATTTCTCCTTCATACCTGGGAAATACATTCCTGTACCTGGCCTTTTGGGTATCTTTTTAAACAAAACTTGTTTTGTTCAGGTACAGGATGCTGAGTCAAGTAAGGTATCTCATGAGTCCTGTTTCCCATCTGGAATTTCCTATAGCATTGCATACTTTTGCAAGACCATTCAAGTTGGAAGCTATCCTTGCACTGCTGGGAAAGAAAGCATATGTATGCCTTTAGGCAGAAGTCTGATGGAATACAAAGGGATGAGGAGTGTCCTGGTTTTGGAACAGAGCTAATTTTCTTCTTAGGATCTAGAATAGCACTGTGGTTTGGTTTCAGTATGATATTTGTTATGAGAAAGATATTGATAATACACTGATGTTTTTAGTGTTGCTATGAAATCAAGGACTTTCCAAGAGAAGAAGCTGGGAGGAGCATTGTAAGATTAACAGCTCCAAATTGGCATTTGGATATGCCAATGGGATATTCCGTATCATATAACATCACGTTCAGTGTATAAATGAGAGTGGCCAGAAAGCTCGGACTTTTCCTCTTCCAGGACTACAGTTTCAGGATCTCCTTCTCTGGGATTGGTAGCCAGGAACAAGCTGGACCTTGGTTGGTAGGTGGTGAGCAAGTGCATGGTGCATCACTTCTTTTTTTTTAATATATTAATTATATATAATATATTATATATTATTAGTATTATTAGTGTTAGTGTGTTATCATTATTATTTAATTTTATTTTAATTATTAAGTTGTTTTTATCTCAACCTTTGAGTCTTCTTACCCTTACCCCTCCAATTCTCTCCCCATTCCCTCGGGTGAGGGAGGGTGACTCAGCGGCTGTGTGGTTTTTAGTGGCCTTCTGGGTTAAACCACAACAAGGGGTTACTCGTGTCAGCAGAAGTACCTAAGACTACTTCTGAGGGCTTGAATTTTCAGTGGCATTTGCTGATTTATTCAGCAAATCTACGCATTGAAAATTCCAGTTTAGTTCCTCTAGTCAGTAAGTGGGAAGAGCTGCATGCTTCCTCTCTGTTTATAGAACACATACAATTTGTTCTGTTTTATTAATTGATCAGGGGGTTTTGCCTCTTACCAAGATGGGAAAAGCTTGTACATCCTTGAGGTAGGGAACAGCAACCAGTGGTTCTCATGGGTATAGCAATTTCTCCTCCTTCCAGAAATCATCCATCTCTTTTTGTCTCTTTTGGCAACACAGCACAATCTAATTTCAGCTCCCTCTACAAAACAATTTGCTGTTCTGTTATTCTATTACTTACAGCAGATATGTAACTCCATTCACAGACAGCATGTAAGAGATTTCTAAATGATATTGTCATTGCCTCCGTTGTTATTGGAACAGTTTGGGGAATGTCAGAAAACTTTCAAATATTCTGGAATCAAACTGTTCCAAACAAATAAGGAGCAGAACCTGCTTATGAATGATTAAATACAGTTGATCAACAACACTAGCCAAGGAAAAGAAATAATGTGATCTCCTTGCTGTCTTAGCCGTTCATGGCCACATGAAAAATATATTTATTTTCCTTGACTGTCTCTTGGAAATGTAGTACCTTACCCATCAAATTGTACCAAGGTTTGTGAAAAATATGTAGGCAATTGTAGACAAGCCAACCAAGTACAACTGGGTACCTATCAAGTCATTCTGGCACCCAAGGTATGTCTTGTAGAAAGCAAAAATTGGAGAATAAGAGATGTCTACCTTAAACAATAATGAAGGATGTGTGGAAGAAGGGAAAAGAAATGAGACCAGATGAAAGATGTTGATACAACAGTGAATTTGGCTTTGAAGAGAGTTAAAACATGGTAAGAAGATGCATGGGTGTCATACAATGAGAGTAGGTGATAAAAGAAGAAAGTGAATCGTTTGAAATACAGGGAATCTGCAGTTTTACTTGATGCACATTTAAGCCTTCAGAAGAACATTAAGCATCAGGTATTTTACTTTCTTTAAAAATTGATGTGCCTTGCTTCGTCTTACTAGTCACTTAAGAAACCTGCCAGTCCCTACTGTAATGTAATAAGCAGTGATTTAACAAAACAAAAACAAAAACAAAACACACACACACACACACAAAAAAAAAAAAACCTTTAATCAAAACCAAGGGGACAGGGCTTCCATGTTTGGGTAAGTAATGTTCTTCCACGTTCGAAGTTTTCCAAGGAGGGAAGCAGGCCTGGTCAATGTTGAACAAAGGGAAGCTTGGGAAAATTACCCTGTTGTCTCACCTGGAGCTCAGGAGGATGGGTCTCAGGAGGTCTCTTGATCTTTGTGCTTTCCCTGCAAGATCTCTTGAAAAAAGCTTATTAAATTCAGAGATCACTTTTGGATTAAATCTGAAAGTTTTAATAAATCTGAAAGGAAAAGCAGTATGTGTAAGATAATCCTGAAGATTCTTGGGTTTAATGATACTACAATTTGCTTCCAAACTGGATTATTTTTTATATTTTTATTTTTTTCCTTTAAGGCCTGAGGAGAAGGAGCTTTACCAGAGCTAGAGGTTCTTAACTGTTTTGTCATGATAGTGACAGAGCCATATCTACTAGACTTTTTCAGAATAGTTGTGCTGTGGAGAGGACAAATTATAGCTCATAATTTTCAGATAGACTGGAGGAATCTATTGCACAGATAAACAGAAGTAAGAAACTTTCAGGGCCAGAGATCCACATAGCTTTTGCTGCAAAAATTGATAAAATTTCTTCTACCTAATACAATCTTAGAAACAAAAAATAAATAGGCAGCATGGCTTAATATACCTTATTACAACCTAAACAGCTCATCTTTGGCAAGAAAATATATGATTTTCATAATATAGTAATTTATGATTGTGTGACATAGAAAAGATAGTAATACCTTCTATCAGTTCTAATTCAAGGCTAGGCTTCTGACGGATTTTAAAACAACTGTGTCAGGTATCAATGGTGGTAGCATAGCTTTCTAACATTAAAAAAAATGTTTAAAAAAGTGGTGTTTTCCACCGGTTATTAACTGCCTTGGAGTGAAAACGTACAGCTATCTCAGAACATACACTCAAGCCTTCTGTTTCAAACCTGGCACCCAATTTCTTTTTCCCTTGTAAATCTTTCTGGCATATATATCTATTGATCTTGAGGCTTATTTGGACTGGAGTAGTTAATTTCTGGTTAGTTTTGAAAATGAATTGAGAAAAAGAAAGTTTAAGAAACCTTACTGAATTGTAGAAGGATTCTAGCAAGGGTTAATATTGTTTAGTGAGTAGAAATTTAATCAGAATGTAATATTCCACTCTAAAAATGTCTTTATGGGGGTTTAATTTGTGTAAATACCTTTCTGCAGACAATCTCTTACACATATATATGGATCATAGCACCCATGATATCCGAGCACTGCACAATTCCTCTGTGCTATGGCGAAGTGCTATCATTATAGTCTTCAGATATGGTAACAAGGCACAGAGGATCCTATTTACAAAGATATTAGTGCATTCAGTGAGCACAATAGGGTGTCATTATAACTCTTTCCAAAACAGTATTTTCTGTCTAACTATTTCAAATCTTTGTCCTGCCTCCACTCACTCCCAACTCACATTCTTGTCAAGGAACCTGTCTTCACTTTCAGTATGATTATATGTAAATCTGATGCTGAGATACAGTGCCCCTGTCAAATACAAATATGTATCCTCTCTTAAGACCATGATTGCCCACTGTTCAAAGTGGAGAAGAGTAGAGTCTGTGTTCTGAGGCTATCTCAGCCCACACTCTGGAGGTAACTGGAAGCTCATAGACTTTTAGTGACGTAATATGGACAAAGAATTTGTTCAAACCATCTCAATGATCCAACATGGAGATAACTATAAGTACTATGGTTTTGTCCACCACCAAATATCCTGACATCTGCTCTTTTAAGTTCTGATTTGAACATGTTGCATTAGCTAGAGTCTATGTTAACTTTACCTATGGCATCTTAACCACAATTTTGGATATAAAGAACTAATTATTGACTTCTTCATGACTACATTCACTCTTCACCTCACTGTACTCAAGTTATGCAAGAAGTATGTGTTTCACGGATTTTAACCTGCTGTAGATCTTCCTGTCATCAGGAAGGACTAGGACTCTCCACTGAAATGCCTTTCCACCTGAGAACTAGACTTTTCATCTACCAGATAACTGAAGATATTTTTGAGTATCAAGGCAATAATAAAAGCTAAAAAGAAAACAATGGAAACAGATACTTCCCAAGTTCTTTTTTCCTTTTAACAACCCCCTTCTTCTCAAACCTGCACGTTGTTCAGTGCACAGGACTATCTTTACAGAAAACATCTATAATCACTATCCTAAAAATATGAATATGAATGTGTTTTTATTTTTCATGAAAATTATGGATGTGGTAATTATGACAGATGAATTGATGTTGGAGTAACTGTTTACTGTCTTTATATGAAACTGATGATTGTAGATCATAATTTTCTTTTGGAAAAAAAATAAGTCTGCTATTGGGCTTCAGGAACAAACAAATCCTTTATGTAAATAATTCACAGCTAAAGTGATACATAAACTTCAAGGCATTGGAAGTGAAAGTTTATTGGGTTTCTATTTGTTGCATCTTTCTAAATAGATTTTCCACATCAGGGAAGACCACTCTATTCTTTGTTTTGAGGGCTTGGCTGTTTCACCTCCCTGTCTCAAAGGCAGAAAGCTGAACTGCCTGTTAGCAGCCTGGTTGAAAACACAGGACATCAGATAGAACTATAAATGGTAAAAGATAATGAAGAGAAGATAGTTTAGCAAAATTCATTTCAGACAAGTCTAAGCAGTGACATTTAAAACTGGTAGACATTCAGATAAAATCAACTGCATGTATTAGCTATAGAATTAGTCATTAACATTTAAATGTAGCCAGGAGGCAACAATGATAAGATGTCCTGCTGGCAAGAGCCACAGGACATACATAAACCTCAAGAGCAAAAGCTGTTAATTGACAGGGAAGTAAGTCAGGCTAAGGGGACTGAGAGGTGAAAATCATCCCCAGCTGATGTTCACATAAAGTTCTACCAGATAGTCCTTTGCAGTATTGTAAGATCTGCTTTGGCTGTAGGGTTAAGCATTTGTAGACTGTTGCATACTGTCATTTGGGCTGATGGTGTCACCTAGATGACGTACAGATGGGAAATGCTTCCTTTAGAAATTACACAGGGAAACAAAAAGGAATTCATATGTGCCTTCAAATTCTGTACTTTCATCTTGTTTTTTCTTGTCTAGGCATCCTTTGGTCATATCCTCCTCAGTTACTTCTCCACACTACTACTATTATCGAAAGATCATGCCACATTCCTACTCTACAAGCATCCTAGCAGTTGCAAAATGACTGCAGAACATTTTGTGACATGAAGTGTTCACCTTTATGCAAATTGGTTCATTTAAGAAAAAAAAAATAGCCACTAGGTCCTCTTGACTTGATAGTATAATTGTGTTTCTAGGCTGACAATTTGCATCCCTTTGGTTTATTAAGGCTAGTATACATTAAAAAGATGCATTAAGATCTTTGAAGGAGAAACACTGTAAGAGCAAATAGCACCTGTGGTAGAGAAAAGGCCATGTGCCTGAAACAGTAAGGGGTCTACTTTTGGCAAACTTTTCCAAAGCATGAGACACACATTAATTCTATTTTCTATCAAGAAATGTTTGTCCAGATTAGAAGCTATTGTCTGGGGCTTATTCTGATTTCAGTTAATTCAGAATTTAATTAGTTTGTTAAGTTTTTAGACAGAAGGATAATACAGCCATGAAATTAGACTGACATGTAATTTTCTGATGAGAAATTTATCACAGAATCTGAAGCCAAAAATTACTTTTTATGGCTTGTTAAAGCTGATGTGTACAATGGTTGAATCATACTAAGAGAATAGAGCAATTGGAATAGAACAGGTGAAATGCAAATGAAGTGCTTCAGTTAAAACACCTTGTTAATATTTACTTTGTAGATCTATAACGAAAAATGTCACACATCTGAAATAGCATTTCATTTTTATCTGATAGTTCTTAACACATCTATCAGTGAATTCTCTCTTTTTTTGTTTTTTCTTATCACACCTTTCATACCTATTAATTCTGAGATTTACCAGATTAAACCAGTGTGAACATTCATTTGATAACTGGTTATCAAAGTTAATATGTAAGCAGAGTAAGCTGGTTTGCAGGTGTGCTTTTATGAATGACAGAACAAATGTAATTGTAGAATGGTAAACAGTGTTAACTGAGATTTTGAGCAAAATCTGTCCCTGCTGGGAATGATAGAGTGTCACAGTTTGCTAATATTAAAACTTATTGCAACAAGTTTGGTCTTGAAAAGCATAAGTGAACATTCTTCAAATCTTCTCAGCTTCCTGGAATTAGGAGGTAGAGTTGCTTTATTTGTGTATTTGTTTATTTATTTATTTATTATTTGAGGGCACAGTATCTATCTATCTATCTAAACTACCACACTCATATATCTCTATGTAGTGGATTTTAATTATTTTCCCTCACAACATAGAAGACTACTTATTGGCTAAAGGTCCCAGAGTATGCAGCAAACCCTGATTTGATTAGATCTTTCTTCAATTATTTTAATTGTAACTGAGTTGGGATAGTTGGATATGTCTTTCTGTTTCTACTCACTCTGAAATCCAGTGCATAGCAGAAACATAAACCTGAAACATCTGCTGTTATTATTCTTTTTTTTCCTTGTGACAAGAATTTTTGCATGTTCCTGAGTTGGATCTGATAGGGCTCATTTGTTTTCCACGCCAATTGAGTCAGCAATGTAACTCTGCATTTTTAAGTAAGGACATAAAGGAAAAAAACCCACTGTGAGTGCTTTAAATATTTTGTGAAGCACTTGCTAATACAGATCATTTTTGTATGCTTTAAAATATTTTGATGCAATCAACACAAATTTGTGGCATTTATTTGAGCTATGTTTATAGGAAACTCTTTTTCACAATGTTTGTCCAATTCAGCATTATTGCTTGCATTTTCAAACCAGTAAGGGATGTGCAAAGATGTCAAGGAACTTGCCTGAGGTGAAAAGGGAAATGTATGGGATGGCTGGGAGTAGATCTCAGCTCTCCTTACTCTTTTTTTCTGTACTTTTCCCTGAAGACTATTGTTTTGTGTATGAAATAGGTTGGAAAAATAAGTGTTTTCCTGCTAGTCTGATTTCTTGAGGTACATATAGTAAACCCTGAGTCTCTTAGAATTACAGCAGATAATATGAGGAAACTGTAATTAAATGAACGATATACAAAGAAAGCTGGACTAATTATGGTATTTTCTTTGGAAATGGCTGAGTAGAGGAAAAGAATGCAAGATGCAGATAAGCAAATTTTTAATATATATATATATAAAGGAGGCAAATTTATTATTTTAGAGAGCAGCATAAAGTAAACACTATGCCAAACTAACTCTTTATGAGCCATTTTTTCAGTATGCTTATAGCCATCTTCGAAGATGGTTTATAAAAAAGCTAAGGTCTAATTCAGTGTAGCCATAAGACTCTCTTGTTCTCAAGTGGGCTCCCACTGCAGAAATAACAACAAAAATACTCTAGAAAATGGACGCTTATGCATTTCAGCTGAGATAGATGGCCAGTTCTCAACTGATTCATGTCAGTACACTTCTGAGGACATCAATGGAGTTAGACTCATTTACAGTACCTGGCTGTTTGGCACATGGTTTCCGCTCTGTGGACTATACAGACAATGTCCCTTCTCATAAAATATATCGGATACATAAAGATCTAGATCTTAAAAAATAAATCAGCTCTTGGACCAGTAGGAAATGGATCATTGTGTATTTGTCAGTCTAGACTAGTTTTAATCATCTGCATTATAGTACATCATCTCCATTATCCTGACAAGGCCCACTTGTCATCTTTTTTGACATTGTTCAGAAGTTGGTGTGGTAGTTTAGAGATGCTAAGAGCAGCAAGCTCTTCAGAGAGACAGAAGAGGTCATGTTTGGATTGCACTGGCTTTCAGATACAAATGACTGCAGTGAATAAATGATATCTTGATAAAATGATGGGGTTTGGGTGTGTCATTCCTGTGAGTAAAATCCATATTTTTAAAAGAAAAATAAATTAAAGGTGTTACCAAACAATTTAGAAAATTCTCTTGTTTAGTGGAACTGGATTTTACCTTCATTTAAGACTTGTCTGTTGGTAACCTTACACATCTTTTTGGGGTAGTTAATTGAGTCATCTAGAAACAGAGCTATATATCCTCAGATTCTCAAAAACCCTGCTCATTACCAAAATATTTGATGGCTATACCTAACAAAAATAATGTATCTATACTGAACTTTTGGAGGCATTATAATGTTGGATAAAAAGATTGTTCGTGACAGTAATTTAAAAAGTTCTGTGGCTTTTGCTAGCACTCTGCAGACCCATCAAAATAGTAGTCCTATTGTTTTAGGTAGATAGGAAGTCATTACCTAAACAATTGAGACAATTAATTTCCTTTTTTTCTGTTGCATTTCACCAGCCAGCTGACCTTACTATACAAAATAGAAAGCAAGCAAAAAACCTTACTTGCAGTACTATACTTTCTTCCTTGGTCTGTTTCTGCAGATAAATGAATAAAGTCTCAATCCTGAGCTACACCACATTGCAGATACTTTCAGGCTTGGAATATGTCAGTCAGCAACACTTTAAGGTGACTATGTTATAAGCAGATAATAAAAACTGATGCACCTATTTTCTAAAGTAGCTAATTATCAGAATTCTTGATCTGCAACAGATTTCCTGGTTCTTAAAATTTTAATTTTGCTGAGTCTTAACACCAAAACAAATGGACAGTAATGAAAATTAAATCTGATTTTTCATTAGGAAGAGGGAGAATACTGAAAAAAGTTACACTGTCCTTTTCAAAGTATCTTGTTATGAAAATTACAAAATACATACTATTACTCTTTACATCCCTGACTGTACAACTTTAAATATTTTGTTCAGAAATTCCCTAGAAATTTTCTACAAACATACATTAAAACACTGTAGAAAAAGCTATTATCTTATTAACATTTGTCAATGTAAAACTGCTCTGTTAGAAAATGTCCAAGTACTTCTACTATTTTGTTTCACTTTTCTGCTTTCTGAATTGAGTAGTTCAAATATCATAGATATTTGACAGTCAAACAAAGTAATTATACAGGCTGTGATCGATCTATATGAAAAAGGTCTCAGATTCTCTTTCTCATTATTTTTTGGGAGTAGGTTGCATATGCTTTGCAGTTAAGCTGGTAGGCAGAATAAAACATTCCAGAGCCATGGACTCAGATAAAAAATACTATTTCTAAACTAATGTGACGTGGGACCGTTAGGATATGGGAGTTTTTTTATGTACTTTATATGAGTAGTCTCATGCACTATCCTATTAAAAATTCAAGCCAAGCCTACCTTATTCACTACTACGTGACCTCCTTAATGACATATTCACAAAGTACAGAAATAAATATATTGCATGAAGGACATATCATATGAAAACTAATTTCTGAAAGAGGTCTAAAAATAGACTGGACTGATCAAGTTTCAGGAGATCCAAATAATTAAAATACAGTCATCAACATTCCATTCTTTCACTAAAAATTTTAGTGAAAACTAACATTTTCTCTGCTTGTATGAATTGGCTTAATAATATACATGGTTTTATACATATACATCTATATATATACATATCACCACAAGGTTGTAGTGTCCTTGTGTGGTTCCCTATATTCTGTCATTATTAAGTACCTGTTGTTGATTGTTCTTTGTAAGTTGGGCAATGAACAATATTACAGCTCCTGAACAGAGTCTAGGTGTTCTTTGCTGAGTAGGCTTAAAATCCTACTATGGAAGGATATGGAAGCTTGTAAGAAAATATCTACACCATTGCAGGAACCAGCTTCAGCAGCAATGTCTTGACTCAGTGATGGAAAATCAAAATGCTTAAAAGTCCTTAAAAATCCTTTGCAAAAATATTGTGATGATGGACTTGTGCACTTGGCATATACTGCAGAAGGCTAAGTACCAGCATGAATTTTGAAAATGATCCTTGGAAACAAAAGACATTATGATTTTAGATTATGCCTTTTTATTGCGTAACTACTGAAAATGTATTTTTCATTGCACTTCAGGACAATAAGATATTTAGTCAGTTCAGTTCAGAGACTTTTTTATTTATTAAGTTATTATTACACTGATGGGACTCAGTGCAGGCTTAATTTTTTAAAAAATGTGTAGCTACCACATTTAATATGTGGTAGAAATTCTTTTGTTTTATAACCCTTAGAATTCTCTTTAGTCCTGACTTTCCTTTTCTTTCTTTCTTTCTTTTTTTTTTTTTTTTTAATATTTCTTAACTGTGAATGCTTACTGAAATCAGGCTTCTGCCTTAGTTGAGTTATATTCAAGTCAGATGGAATAACAAATGAGAAACTTGACTGAGAAATTTTAAACTTTAGTTTTAAAATATATATGCAGTTCTTAAAAAATTACAAGACATTACTCTGAAGTCAGGAACATAAGAATAAATGGGGAGTGTAAGCAAAACTAATTTATGTCGAGATCGAGATTTTCAGAAATTAAAAGTGTTTAGGTGCCAAATGACACAGAATTTCCAGACAAGCTTTAATACTCAAAGTAAAAAAAAAAAAAAAAAAAGGAAAAAAGAAAGAAAGGAAAGAAAGGAAACTCAGACAAAACTTCTGCCAATTTTTAGTTAAAATATGCTTTGGGACTGAAGGGGAAACTTCTGATCTAATTCACTGAAACTGTAAAGTTTCCTGAGATTCAGATCTTCTGTATTTTCTCAACCTGCCTGTGTGCTGCTGTCATAGACTGAAGTGTGCTCTTGCATTTCAGTGCTCAGGCAGAGCCTCAGTGCTTCCACGTCTGGGCACTGCGAGGCCAAATGGCTTCCAGCAAGGCATGAGGGAGTCAGGGAGAGAATGACAAGGCAAGAAAAAAACAACAAAAAATTTTCTAGCTAGTCTTGCTCAATGTGTGTGTGTGTCTGTGTTTGTGTGTTCTGTCATGTTATTCAACCAGTTCCAAGGCCCCATTTTATGAAAAATCTTTAGGCAAGACCTATTACCCTGCACTGTGGTTTAGGCAGAGAGCTCAGAACATGACAAGCCTAAGACCTGAGTTTCCCAAAGCCTTGTGCTAGTCATGGCATAGGCTGTTTTGGTTTCCTAACATAGTGTCCATAAACATCTGTTTGGCAGAATATTCCTGTAGCTGAATGCTCTAGCTGCTTTTCCTGTGCAGTGGATAACATGATAGGAATATATGCCTGGTGCAGGTTATCCTAACACTGTAGTAGCCATAACTATTTTGCAAACTTTATTCTGAAGACAGTGTAGATCCTTAAAAATAAGGCAGTAAAGATATTGACACACCTAAATACCTTTGAAGATCAGGGTCTTCAAAGATTTCCACTGATAGCCCAAGTGACTTAAGTTCTTAACCGCTAAGATACTTTTGAGAATGTAATTTAAGCTTTGTCATTTCAAGTGGAAAAATTCACAACTTCTTATTAAAACTGGGGTCTAGTGCCATGACATAGGCCAAGGGCTAAGTTTATAAAGGCATGAAGAGAATTTTGGAAGTTCTCTTCTTTTTGCAATTTATGAAAATGGGTTTCAAGCTTCCACATCAAATAGACAGTTTGAAAAAGATCACTAAATCATTATTTAACAAATTTATAAGGGACTGACCACTTACATCTTTACTTCTAAAATACCTTTACAATGAATTCTCTTATGACCAAAGCAGAAAGCTGGAGTGTTATTATTTGAATATCATGACATGATGAGCAGTTCACTGGATAAAGTATAAATCTTAAAACTCATCCAGTAATGCATGTTTTGGGAGAAGAGAACACTACCAAAGCACAGAAATCACATTAGTTCTAGCATGTTTGTTTCAGCTCAGATGAATTCTTGCCTATTCTTGGCACATTGTTTTCAAGAGAAGTTAGGCTTCAATGCTGTTGTATATCCAGCTTTAAATAATTTTTCATTGTTCGGATAGTTAAACCTTCAGAGCTTCAGCCGAGCTGCAACTAACAGGTATCTTGGGATACTGTGAATCCAAATGTTGACATTTTGTAGCAAAGCTTGTTAGAGCATTTTCCAGGAAACTAAATTCTGTAGCGTTTTAAACTAGCTGACTGCTCTTAAACACCTTTGGCAGTTACATTATTCCTTGCAAAAATTTTCAGAGTTGGATGGGGATCATACTGCAGTGGCCAGACAATCTGCCCACCGAATACCGTTGTTTTGAAGATGCTGGATAGCTGTTTTCACTCTCCATTTATTAACAGTCAAGTACATGGGTGACTGAGTACATTTTTTGATGCCAATTAAAGTGACTGAAAGTCACATATCTAGAACTGAGTAAAATAATCTGAATGACACTATGGCAGCATTTTGCACTTCCTTGATATTCTTCATTTCAGAATCTTAAAATAATTGATAGGTTAACCAGAGGTAATTTCCAAGAGTATACCATTAGTACTTTGAAGTGGCAGGAATACATTCTTATTCATATTATACTAACATCCACATCTAATATGGTCCCTGTCACAACTGGAGCTCTGCAAATCATGAAAAAAAAAAGTCATAGTCCAAGTATGCTAACAATTAATATATTTGATAAAGACAAACACATGCTCTTAGGGTAAGAACACATTTTTATTAATATCTATCAATTCAAGCCAATCAGAAAATAATTTGCATCTCGGGAGAATACCTGGTATCTTGATATATGTTTTCATGCAAAGTAATGATTTTTTAATGTATATAAAAAATTGTTAATTATCAAAGTTTTGAGGAAGAAGCAGAAAACTGAAACACATGATGGCTCCCATCGTTTTAAGAGCTCCCACAGCTAAAATTAAATATCTCAATATTAAAGTGGAGACTTGAACCAGAACAGTGCAATTCCCCCTCCAACCCTCAGAAGTCCCAATTAGTGGTCAAACATTTTATTTGAATAAACATTTTGTAATAAAAGATTTCTATTAATGATCTGTTTCAATTTGAAATGTAATTTTGAGGGGTTTAACATTGTTTTGAAAAATCCTAATTTCAGCATGACCATATTTAGGACTTTACAACATATACATCAATGGTTATTAAGAAAATCGCAGAGAAGTTAAAATGGAATATTTAGAAGAAACGGAAGAAGGATCCTCAGCAAGAGACAGGCATTGGAAACAGTAAAATGAGATACAGAAAAGTAATAGTAAAAACACAGACCTTCTTCCATGCTCATAGTTTATTCAATCCAGTGACTTCAGAAGAAATCTACTTGCAAATGTCAACTCTTTAATTTATTAAACACATCTTTCACTTAATTTCACATAAATGAGTCACTCATGTTTATTCTTTTAGCTTAATTTAGGTGTGAGGGACCTCTGGAGGTCATCTAGGCCAATCTCCTGCTAACACAGAGCCAAATTAAAAGTTAGATCAGCTTGCTCAAGAATCAGCTTGCTCTTTTCTTGTGGTTACTGTTGTGGAAGGACGAAAGATATTAAGCAATGAGCCAGATCCAAGGTGAACCTGTACAGATACAGGACACTGTCAGACAGAAATCCTTTTTTGGCAGGGGTCTTAATTTCTCTCCATTCAGATAGACCTGATGGAAACTACAGATAACCCATGACAGTCTGTCATATCGGAGGGCAATAGGTGAAAGCAAGATGTTACTGAACAGTTATAGATAGTAATCATAGCTCAGTAACAGCCACCTTAATTTTAAAGACTCCAACTATTTTATATAGGGTTTTTTTCAAGCAATAGTTGTCTTTATGACATTAACAGTTTCAAGCCAACCCTCAAAAAACTGACGGGTCTGTGATTCTCCAGTTATTTATTATTCCATGATGGGTGCCCTTTTAGAAGTTTCATTCATTCTGAAACAGATTATCCTTACTGTCAAATTCATGGTGTTGATTGTTCCATTCTCCTCTGTAGCATTCTACTTTTCACAGGTAAATCTTCTTAGTACCCAGTCTGGGTACTCTAAAATGGAGGTCTCTGAGAACTGCTTTTGTTACACATCTTTTGGTGGTTTCAGTAAATTAAGCACAACTGCAGAATGCATGAAAACATTTAAAGTAAAAATGTAGAGAGGCAAAATAACTAAGTAATCAGAGTGACTGATTACTGAAACTAAAAATATGTTTCATATCTCTGTTATTTAAAAAAAAAAAATAATAGCCACGCTTTGTCCAATCATCTTGAGCATTTGGGTGATAAGAAAAATGTGGAAAAATCATACTCTGAAGTGACAAACCAGTCATCTCTGGCTGGTAATCACCCATGGTCAGATGGAACAGACAAATTTACATATTATGGTTAAAGAAACCATTACATTCTTATTTTGCTGTTAATGGAAGTCCATAGAGGTTCTGAGTGCTAAAACTCTAATTTATTAATTTCTTGTAGCACAAATTCCCTTTCTGGCTATATAGAGCACATTTATGTACTGATTACTCATAAAACCTTTTCTCTTTGCCCATAGTTTCTAGTATGTTGTTCATTGTTCTGACATCACATAAAGTCTGGAGTGGATTATTTTGTTCATTGGGCTGGAGTCACATGAACTGTAAAGTGGATTATGTAGTTTGCTGGACTGGAAGCACTGCATTGGGTTGCTGAATCCTATTATTCTTTAGGCAGAGCCCTGGCATTTCTGTCAGAGGAACTCACTCTTTGTTCAGTAAATTCAACCTTTAGCCATTTCTAAGCAGTTAAGAAAAGTCCTATTTAATCTGGACAAGAATAGGAAAACCTGTATGTCAGTAAATATTCTCTGATGAAAGTGGGAAGTGCATTAAAGCTTGCTAATAATTTTAATTGAGGTGAAAAATCCAATCAGTTATTCAGAGGCTGGAGTTCTCCAATTAAGTCCTCCTTTCATCTGGCTGTGCACCTGTTTAGATTAAGGATATCTCTGTGATATTTAAACATCCAAAGAACGTGATGATTATTTGCACTCCAGTAGAACCTAAAGGACATATTGTGCCAGACTCCACACAAAAGGAGGCTGATTTGTAATCCCTCCCTGCCCCTAAGAAAACACAAGCAGAACCTGGTGACTAAGAAGACAGGACAGAGAAAGAATTGACTACAGATTATATTTCCTTGGAGTAATTATGAGACTTCCAGGTTGAACTCTGTCAGAAGACATAAAGACTGTAATTATAATTCAGCTAGGGCTTTTTATGCAATACTGTGAATAATTTGGCCCATCAGTTCAGTTTTAAACTAGAGTAAACAAATTGAGGTGGAGTAGTCAAGTGAAGTGAGAAGAAGAGAAAAAAAGCTTTCAGGTTTCAGCAGCAGAATGTGACAAGAAAGGATGACAGAGAGAATGCTGGGAAGATGATCTTAAAGGAGTCATCATTGATATAAAAGGAATGAGAGTTATTTTGTGAGCGTGGCTGGAATACTGCCAGAAATTGTTTTATGAAATACAAGGATTTATCTCTAATGGGTATGTGACTTCATTCTTACTGGAATGCTGTTGGGAAGACATCACTTGTTTAGCATGAAGAGCTTTAGAATTCATTAAACACAGTCTGGTTTTTTATTGACTTATACTTTGGAAGAACACCACAATGTTCCAGAGAAACTTCTGGAGACAGAGTTTAAATACCCATATGACAGATTTATCTATCCCTTCATAACACAGTAACACAATTTGAACAAAAACCCTACCTTGCACTGTTATTCATCTCTCAGCATATCCAAACATCCACAGAAGTGGAAGAATTTATGAGTCAGCTTAGCTCTGCTTTTACAGAGTATGCTGTGACTAAGGGTGAGCAACATTCTGGGAAGTATTAACATGCAGCTTTCTGCAATTTAAAGCAGGCAAAGCAGATGCAGCCATGCACTGTTTGGGAATCAACTGATGGCTCTCAGAGTGGCCTGAAGATTTGGGGCAAATTTGAAGCTTGACACATGTAAGCCCATTTATTTGTGACATTTTTGTGAATATTCAGTTGGCTGCAAAAACAGTACAATGCGAGTCATAGCCATAGAAAAAGATATTGTCTATCACCACATAGGAAATAATTCATATGTTTAATAGGCATCTATTTTAGAAATTCTGAGACATTCACTTGGAGTTGATTGATAGGACCTAGGATCTATAAGACACCAATGCTTTTCCACTGTGGCAATTGGAATGATGACAGGATAACTGATAGCACTTATTTTAGGGATTTGCATTGCTCCCATAAATCCTGCTTATATACGTTATAGAGATGAAAAACCTGTTCAAGAACTATATCACCCTTGGCTAAATACAATAAAAAGTATTGTATGTGCAACTTGCAATAGAACTGAGAAAGAAAATGTGGAAACCGTATGTTCAGGCTACAGTAGCCTGAAGGTTTGCTGAGGAAATGTGATACAACCTTACAAAGAGGACTCCTACTGGGGCTATTGCTGGACTGGCTCTGGTTGAACGCAGGGGTTTTTTTCTGCCACCTGTCAATGAACTTCAGGACAAAGTCCCTGCAAGAGAGCCTGAGTGTAAGCTGGCACTTCCTTGTTTTTCTCCTCCCATCCCAGAGCCAGGATATTCTTGCCTAAAATATCAGTCTCTCAAGGCCAGTGCCAAAACAACAACCAGCAAGAAGATTGAACAGGGCACCAGGGACCTTCAGTTTAGTTGTGTTACCTCAGATTTAGAGTTTAAATACATGATATTTCTCTCAGTTATGATGTTACTGGAGTTATGATGTTACTGTATGAGGACTGGAGCACCTCTCCTATGAAGACAGACTGAAAGAGCTGGGGCTGTTCAGCCTGAAAAAGAGAAGGCTCCTGGGAGATCTTATAGCAGCCTTCCAATACCTGAAGGGGGCCTACAAGAAAGCTGGGGAAGGACTTTTCATAAGGACAACTAATGACAAAACAAGGGGAAATGGGTTTAAACTGAAAGAGGGGAGGTTTAGATTGGACATTAGGAAGAAGTTTTTCACTGTGAGGGTGGTCAGACACTGGAACAGGTTGCCCAAGGAAGTTGTGGATGCCCCTCCCTGGAAGTGTTTAAGACCAGGCTGGATGAGGCTTTGAGCAACCTGGTCTAGTGGAAGGTGTCCCTGCTGATGGCAGGGGGATTGGAACTAGATGATCTTTAAGGTCCCTTCCAATCCTAACCATTCTATGATTCTATGATTCTGTTACAAGCCAGAGGTACCACCGAAACACCAAAATGAGCTGTGACTCAATGTGATCATTGTCTTCAGCAACTGTATGTGGTGTTTAAAGTATATATCTAAAGGCCTCTTCCAGCAAAGTCTAGATGCTTCTTCAGTATTACTCTAGTACTCATAATTTATCTTTTAGGAAATTAAACAATATATCTAAGTTTTATCAAGGAAAAAATCAATCAGCTGGAATACAACAATTTGCATGAACTATTTCACATTGTTGAAACAGCCTATTGATACAGTCTGCAATGATTCAAGTGACAGATGTCAGCTTTTCATTCTGTTTAGTTGCTTGGGGAACAAGAAAAATGCAAAACCAGCTTCAGTATCTTCAGTGTAAAAGCTTTTTTCCAGTTATGCATATAGACTATCAGGATTTTTTCCTTCTACCACCAGATATAAATACTGCAAAATACAAGAAACTGAATTATTAATGTTTCTCTTTAAACTAACTACAAAAAAAAAAAAAAAAAAAAAAAAAAAAAGGAAGTGTACAACAGTTGCCCCTTCTTTTGTTGTCAGTAGTTTTTCTCACGGTCTGCTGTTAAGTTGGTATTATGGTTTCTTTGCTTTTCTTTGGGCCTATTTCATAGAAAATATTGAAAATTCTGCAGAAAAGGTTGTCACTTTACAACAGATAAATTAACAAATTCCAGTTTTATAAAAGCAAAAATCCTAATAAATGAGTGTTTAGGAAGACTGAAATAATATTCCCCAGTTAGCAGAAAAGTGGCTGCTGCCAGGAAGGTGATACATAGTTTTGAACTAGAGTTTTCCAGGAGGCACTTCCAGGTGCAGTGTGTTGTCTCTCTCTGCCTTCTTGGTGCTCATCCTTTCCTTGCCCAGCTGTTTACATGTTACTGATAACTTCTAACTGCAGCTTCACAAATGCATTCAGGTTCACAGAGTTGCTGCAGTGCCCATGAAGTTTGTCATGCACCACCAAATTCCAGTGAAGGGACTGCTTTTTAATCTCCTGACTGATAGAAGTGTATGGATAAGAAAAAATGTTATGGATAGCAAATTAAGTTTGGAAGCTTTATGCAGCCAATAAGAAAATATCATTAGTTTCTACAAACTGTAGATTATTTTTAACTTAATCAAATAAAAAATCAAATAGTAAATCCATTTTGGTGACGATGATTTAATCACTACATTGGAAGTTAATGGTTGCCTTGGGAGTTCTGTTGATACAATTACATTAAAGTTAGTAAAAAAAAAGGGCAGTACCAACCAGTATTATATTTACATACACAGTTAATGTTTCAGAAGGGTTGATTTCTGAAAGGGAGTTGGGAGGAATTAGGTGGGAGAAAGTGAATGAAAACAGGAGACACAATAGAAATCTTGATGACCAAAAAGCTGTGATTCTACAGTCTGGGAAAAAGACAACTGACTCCCAGCCCATCACTGTTCAATTTTGAAGGCAGAAATTATAAACAAAATACATCAGAGATCCAATAGAAAGAGAGGAAAAATGTATTAATATAATTTTTAATTTAAAAAGCAGAGAATTGATAGGGGAAGCTAAAAAGTGTCAGAGCAATATTTTAATATTTAGCAGAGTTGAGAAAAAGTAGAAAAAATGTATTGGCAGTAAAACAAATTCTTTGTGGAGCTTTAAAATTTGTTAGCAATGCAGAAAAATGCAGGTGTGTTTAATAGTTGCCCATACTTATATAGCATATGAATATGTGCCAACCAGCATGATATGACAGAGATTTTATTTTTTCCAGGCTATTTTTAACCAAGTATGATGTTAACAACAGCAGTTGTTAAGCATTTTCAATTTAAAATCAATAGTCCCTTATAATTTGAAATCTAGAGTCATAAAAAAGCATCTTCAGTTCTGAAATTTGTTTTCAAGATGTATAATAATAAGATGTATAAAAAATGAATGTGATAGACCAATGTTATGGCAGTGCTAAAAGTGACAGGTACATAGAGCCAAATAAGCATCAGAAAATGAACTCAACATTGATTGTAGTCAAAATAATAGATCAGTTACTAGAGTCCATCAACAAGATTTTGTGGAAAGCATGTCTTGTCCAAATAACTTTAAAAACCCTTGTATGCCTTGAAGGTATATAAACTCATATGTCCTCAAGAAAATCTTAAATCCTCACCTTGTATGAAGCAGAAAATGACCAAAAAGTATGTTAGAATAAGATCCTTTTATCACATGAATGTGCGAATGAACCTTTTTGGAAGACTCTCTGACTTAATTTTTCATGAACTTCTTTAATACCAAACTTTCTATTGCAAGCATAGTGAAACCTAGTCAATAGATTTGCCCATGGAAATATCTTGTCTGTCGCCATCATTCTTACAATAAATCAGTAACAGCCAAATTCCAAATGCAACCAAGAAAGAATGAAGACTTCCTTTCTAATTTGTATCCTAAAATATGATACTGCATAGCAACTCACAGCAGGAAACTCAGTAAAAATTATATAAAGCACATTAATGCAAATTGTCAGAGCATACCTCATAGCAAAAGTTGCCATGTAAAGGGAAACAAGTTCCTCTAATTAAATCCAAAACCTTTACAGCTGTGAAACTATAAATTTTTATCTATACTAGTAGTAGCTGTAAAATTTAATCTAAATTGAAATATTAGGTTTTTCTCCCCCTCCTACATAAAGACTTACATGAAATTAGAACATACCTTTTAACTTCTTCCACATGAGTGCTGCCTCTAAGACATCAGTGTGCTCTTCCCAGCAGAAATGCTTATTAGGTTTATGCTCATTAAATAGTCTCTTTCATCCTCCCCTTTCTTTTCTTTGCAAATGATTTGATTTTTAGTGAGAGAGGAGAGAAGCACCGAGTTTTTTTGCTTTCTTCTGTTTGATGCTCCTATAACGTTAAAGAACATAATCTGAGTGGTGCTGCACTGACCAGCTGTATCTGATGCTCCTCCACAGTTCTGGTCTAGTTAACATGTCATTGAATTTCCTTTCAAGAGGCTCATAAGGCATTTTTATTCACTATCTTGTTTTTTGCAGTTACACTGCCGTTTAGTAGTGTGGCGTTTGTTTTTTGGGGTTTTTTTTGGTGTTTTTTTGTATGTTTGTTTTAATTTCTACCCTCTGAAAGAATCACTTTTCTAGCAGTAAGAACTGTAAGAAAGCAAGAACTCACAAAGATTTTCAGAATTCACATTGAGACCTGCTTAATCCAAAATCAGATAAATTTTGTATTTATAGTGATAAAGAAGAGGAATACAGTTATCAGCCTCTCAGCTTCAGTATTTTGAGTATATAAGTTTGGTCTATAGTGTGCTCTGACAGATCATCCTATATTGATCCAGATCTGGCTGGTACAAATCCATGAGATGCTAGTCTGCCCTGAACATTTTTCATACAGTCTTCTGTTACATGTTCTCTGAGCAGCAGCCGTTTAGCCAGGGCATTTAAACCTGGTCTTTTGTGGATATTAAATATTTTGTAGCATTCTTACCTGAATAGGAAACCCAACACATGGAGTATTGGACACTTGTTCAAAGAAGAGAATGATACCATTGTGCCTCATTGGAAATGCTAAGGTTTTCAGCTGGAACTTCACTACCAAAATTTGGAGCTATCACGGTCTATTAGAGACCTGCTTTGAGAAGCAGGGGTTTCTGGAGTGGTTTGAAATCCTTTGGTATAGGCAGCAATGCAAATGTGTCAGTGTTATTCTCTGTTGACATATCTCTGTGTGATGGCTGCCGCTGCTGACATGTATTAGCTGAATGTTTATAAATAAGTCAAAACAAAAGAAACTATCACTGCAATGGGAGAAGCCCATAGGGAAGATAAAGTATGAGGACACTAAGGTACAGGTCTGTGATGAAGAATGTCTTTATTCAGTTCTTAGTCCGTGCACAGGTTTCATAACCTCATTCTGTACCCATTCCCAAACTGCAAATCAAGACCTTTTTTTCTGTAAGACACTAAAGCAGAACTGGGACTGGACTTTTGTTATGTTTATGTGCAGTACTTAGAACTCTTAATAGTCCAATCCTAAGTGAAGTGTCCAAGTACTATGAATAATAATCAAACCATAACAGCAGGAGGTACCTAATGAACAGAATTAATGTATCTCTTGTTCCAATTTACTAAGATTAGTAAACTTGTTATACTCCTAGTGATAAATACCTGGCACTGATGTCTTCACTGTTGGAGAATCTTTTGATTACTTCTTTTCAATGCTGATTTTTTTTTCCCCCAAAATATGTTGCTAGACAGTAATAGCTATGCCTAAAATCAGGTTCTTATGTGCCATCCCTTACTGATTTGTCATGAAATTAGCCTGGCAGCTTCACAAATATTTTCATTTCCTGGTCATCAGGTATCAACACTTGAAAGAGTACAACAAATAAGCATTTCTTTCACAGTAAATCAAGGCAATGTTAGCTTCCGTTAGAGGCTCTTATTCAGGCTGTGTATCCCTATAGGCAGAGAAGGACTGAAGTGACTTGCTTTGATGGTAAAAGACCATACAATTTTTTTTTTTTTAAATTACAGCAACACTGTGTTTAGAAGCCACAAAACATAAACTGTTCTTTTTCATAGATCACGTGCAAGGCATTGTTTTCTGCTATTTCGTTGGAGAACAGGAGTGAGTGCAGAGGTGATTTATCTAATCCAGAAATTTAATAAGTTTCCTATTCATAAATACAAATAAAAATGTTCTTTTCAGTGGTTCTTCTGGGTTTCAGATACTGCAGTGAGAATATTTCCTAGCACAGTGTAATTTTTCAGCTAAAAAGATGATACTGAATAAGAGTATTCCAGTTAAGGAACCATATTAGACAGATGGCATAAAATATGAACTTTGCAAATTTAAATTTTTTTTCTACTTTCAGCTATGCACCTTGACAAAGCACTTCTTTTAGAATGGTGCACAGTCTCAGCACCTCAGAAACATTTCATATGTCAGATCTCAGTAGCTTTAAAAAAAATAATTTTGAGTGGAGTGAGATCATAGGGGTGCTAAGATGCTCTAAGGGCCTTAATATATATAAGGAGGAGGAGCTGGATGTTAAATGTGAGAAGAGAAAGCTAAGAGTGGGTGGAATCTACTTGCAGTTTTTCACTACCTAAAGGGAGTAACACAGAAGACAGAGCCAGACCCTTGAAGGTGTAAAATGAAGGTACAAGAGGCAATGGAAAGGAAATCCTGACTAGTTAACAGGGAAAAAAAGTCACCATGAGAATAGTCAAGCATGGAACAAAGACCCAGAGAAGCGTGGAATTTCTATCGTTGGAGATTTCTGAAATTTGTCTGGAAAAGCCTATACAATCCAATCTCACTTCTTGGTTAACTCTGCTTTGAACAACGGGTTGGACTAGACAAGTTCCAGAGCTCCCCTCAAGCTTGCATTGTGCTATGACTGCTAACAAGGAAGTCTGGAGAGAATTGGTCTGTGTGTGCTTATTATAACATATTGCATATAACATTACATGAAAAATGCAATATGCATAAGAAAATATACTATGTAAATTGACAAATGCAATATGAAATTCTGTTTTTCATGAAGGTACAGACGTATTTCAGATTTTTTATATTTCTTGTTCTTTTCTTTGCCTTTGAGGGCTTGTCTCCATATAGATGTCATTGTGCAGTATGTGCAGGCAGGAATTTATAATGTGTCAGTATTTTAGCCTGTCTTCCTCCATACACATACCTCAGGCTCTGATTCATGAAGAAGTACAATTTATATTGACAGATCTGATGAGATTCTTCCACTTAACTGTTTGACCTACTGCTTCTGCAGTCAGGTAAGCTGCTGAGGAAGAAATTCCTGCTCTCCTGTAGTGTACAGCCCAGTGCTTTAAGACCAACCAGCATGCCTTAGAACAACAGACTGGGCAGTTATGAGATTCATGTATTGGTTCGTATGCTACTCACTTGTCTTTGAGATGCAGCTGGAGTAGGATTACTTCACCTTGAATTAGTAAGCTCCATAGACTTGCAGAACCACTTTGTGTGCTGACAGACTCATCTACTACGTCATAACTTTTCTATGGGAATCAAGGCTAATATTTCCTACTTTCAAAAGCAAAATTTAAAGCTCTGAGTATACGTTAGTGTTTGCTTATATGAGATGCTGCATTATTAACTGCACAAAGAAAAAAAAAATTGCTGTAGTATCACTGTAGTCACTCTGAATTCACCTGTAAATGGCTATCAAATTGACCTTTACAAAACTGCCTACTCATCAGAATTTCACAGTGAAGGTGCTACTTCCAAGTATTTATGTTTACATAGATTATATTTCTCAATAAATTCTATCCTGAGATCTACTAGTAAGAATAAAATTCCTGATGGGAATTTTCTACCTGGTTTGTGTCCCAGATTTCCAAGATAAGAAAGAAAAAAAAAAAACCCACAACCCAAACAACAAAATAATAACTAGTTATTCATACTTTCATCAGAAAAATACAAACTAAGTCAGATTTATAAGTTTTCCCAGAAAAGACAAAAAATATTTATATTTAGAAACAAGAAGAAAAAACAGTCCAAACAGTTCTAGAAGTATTTTGTGTCTATCAGTGAGCTGGAAGAAGCTTGTAATGGTTGTTCACATAAGGACTTCAGTAAAAATAGTTTAATGTATTTTCTTTTTGTTCCAGTGACTGAATCCTATATCTTGGTTAATTCAGGACCTGAGATCTTGTTCATGGTTCCCCAGAACTTGTATAGTTTCTGTGGCAACTGCATTTCTACATTGTCCCAGACTGAAGATTTATGATCAAAAGAGGGGCTTAAAACACATGTATTTGATTCAGTAGGATATGGTGCAAGGTGAAAGAGCATTGCTTAGTTCTTTTTTTTCATGTATGGAAAACAATCATTGCATAATGATTGAGGCTTCTTATTCATAATCTAAATAATTATTATATTAGTTTTATAACTTTTGCACAAAGTTATGTGTACCTAGATTAGGGATTTCAAAAAGCATAGCTCCACTGTAGCTAATAAAATAGGGCTTCTTCCCAAATTAAGATTCACTTTATGCTGAATTCTAATGCAAAGATTCATAAATTAACATTAACCAGAGCTGGTTAGTATTGCTGATACCCAAGGGCAAATCAGCCTTATACCAGGAATTAGTATACCTACCCTGATGTAAAGCAGTTCCAGAAGAATGGTCATTCCAAACTCAAAGGTGTGCTCTTTCTGGACCAGGTACTTTGTATTTTGGGCCATTGACAGCAATGACTACAATAAGAATAAAGATAGCACAGGGCAATCTTTGAAATGTCTCTGCCTCTTTTAACAACTTTCTTGTTTGTGCCAGGATATTAGATCAGATCCACCATGTAAAATGGGTTTCACACCTGCCATTTAGTTGAACAATTTCTAGAAACCTAGCCCACAAAAGGGCGAGCCTTGGTTCCCTGTCAGAAGTAGGACAGGTGGCAGTTCTGACACAGGCTTCAGAAACTAGCAAAGATTACACAGAGAGTGATATGGCATGCTGAATTGCCTTTGGATTTTAGGAACAGGGTAGAAAATTTAATGTGGCTTCAAGGAATCAGCTTGTTCTATATACACACACACATGTATAGTTTGACTGGGCTTATTTAGTTTATTTTAAAATCTGTATGGGAGAATCTCAGTGACTACACTGGGGCTGGGATGATTCCTGTACAGAAGACCATTCGTTCGCTTCAGCAGAGATTTATTTCACAATCCTGGGTGCAGTGAAATACCAGTGCCTGTTGATGAAATGCTTGCTTTGGAATCTGTGGGCTTAGTTGTTGGATATTCTTCTGATTAAAAAAAAAAAAAAAAAAAAAAAAAAAAAAAAAAAAAAAGATGAAAGATGCCAGAGAACAAATTAATGTTTTTTACACTTGATTAACTGCTTAATATTCCTAATGTGCTCAAGGTACTGGAAACACTTGGAGGGTAAACAGAGAGACAACTCAAGACCTGAAAGTAAAAGTCAGTCAGGCCAGATTTTAATTAAATTTAAATTAAAAAGAGAGAGGAAATTAAAGTACCTATCACATTTAAAAAAAAAAAAAAATCAAAGCAGGTTCAACTCCTAAAAAAAAGAAAACCTCCACTGGAAACTAATAATCTAGCTTTAAGGAATCTATAGAAAATTTATTGTTACAGTGAAGGAGTTTTCATGATCATCTGGGACCAAAAATCATTTGGTTCTTGTTAAAAGAATCAGTAATCATATAAATGTGTAGTTTAAAATTTAAAGTAATTTTTAAAAGTAATTGAAAAAGTTAAATTCTTATGAGACTCTGGAACTTTACCCAAGAAAACTGTCAATATAGTCAGGCCAGAAACTTAAGGTAAAAGTGATTTTACTGAGTTTGAAAACCAACCATTGTTAGTGATACCATACTGCATTGCTTGGGTAGAAGACCATTCTAATTAATATTTATGTGATCAGTGGATCTACCAGCTACATATGTGGATGCTGAAAACTATTTTAGAAGGTCGCTGACAAAGAGGCAACAAAAACAGGTGCATAAAGATAATCATATTTTTCCTCCAGTCCTGTGTAGAGAATCAATACACGTGTTATGTCCCATTTCAGTTACAAGTAGGTCTTACTTTATATGTCATATTTAACCTGGAGTGTTTTCAACCTTTTCAGTTAACCTGAAGTACTTTAGACAATTTCCCATAAACATCAAGTTAAATTGAATTAAGGTAATTTGTTTAAAGAAAAAGCTGTGAATTGTAAAGAGTTTGAATAATAATCACAATAAAAAATGCCTCCCATGTGGATCCATTTACGTTATTTCCTTGATGGGATACTTCTAGCAAGTTTTCTTTATATCCATGCTATCACTAATAAACATTAAAAGATAATTAACATGGAAAAGGTAAGTCCTGCAATAGAACTGTTTTCCCTATATATGAGTTAAGAAATTTGAGGTAATTTGCTGTGTGTATCACAAAAGCTTCCTGATGAGAGGACCAGCTCTACTGAAGATTTATTAACTGATTATCCACACACCTGGATTTCCTACACTGAGTCAATCTGATCCCTTTCCATCACTTTGCCATTGCTCAAAAGGAAATAACAATACCTGTTGTGGATTTATGTGGTGGATGATAAATTCGTTTGTTTATGTGAGATGCTTAGATTATTAACGGAATATAGTACAATCAGCTCAGCCAACTACATTTGAAAGTTACCCTCAAGAGCTTTATATGGTGACTAATTTAGTTACTTGACCTGAAGAAGGTCTGTTCAAATTTTCTTGTTCCATTGTTCACCTGGGTTCATATCCTCCTGCAGTTTATAATGGGATGGTTCATCTGCCCTATCAAAAATGATGTGTTTTAACTCCACTTAATGAGACACCAAAATAACCAGATGAGTTTTATATATATTAGAGGAAGGGTGAAAAGTGGACAGGAAGATCAGAAGAATGGCAAGTCATCTGCATTGTATATTAAAAATTTCCCCATTTTAACTTTTTTGATCCTGCTTTTTGTTTTACAATAAATCCAGTTGTGTCCTGAGCCAATCAAATTAGTTTTCATTCTTAGCTATGCAGGAATGACTCTCAATCTCCATGATAAATAGCCGTCTTCATTACAGACAGGCATTGCCTTCCTCCTGCTGGTAGACATAACACATTGTGTCAAAACCAGTATCGTTATGGTTGATGAAACAAGACCCTGGTTTCAGGAACTTAGAAATGTAAAATATTTGCCCTCAGTCTGATTTTTCTGACTCTCATTTTTTACTCAGAGGTGCTGTCTTTTTTTGGAAAGCTTCATAAAATCACAGTTTGGCATTTTATTAGATATCCAAACATAAACATGTAATCAAATATTTTTCCCAACTTAAAAGCAAGCAAACAAAAAAAAAAATGGATTTTATTTGTGCTTGAATGTGCATATATATGCTTTTTCTTTTAAATTCTGAAGATATGCCAAAAATACAAGAATACCAGAATATCTTCATAAAAATCTTTTCATGATCTGTAGCAGAGAAGATACAAAACACTGCTGTTTCTATTTTTATGTATGTTATCAAAATCCAGAGAAACCTCAGAATTCATATGGGGATAGAAAGCAAAACTCAAGAGATTTACCTCTAAAACTCATCCCTGTCATTTTGGCTACAAGACTCTTTAACAGTAGCTCTGACCATTTCTTGTAATGCAAGAGTCTTTGTAATCTCAGACCTGCCACTTGCTTCCAATTTGCCATATTCCTTGTGTCACTGCATTCATTATTGCCAGCTATCATCGGATTTGTAGTAAAAGCTTGAGCAGTTAATTTTATTCAGGTTCCAGCTTCTGGAGTCAGGTGATTTCCATTAAAGTTTTAGCCCTCACGTCTGAGTTTCCAGCCCTCATTAATGCCCTGCAAATACAACTTTCCATAACAGAACAAATGTAAAAAAAGGCTATTATTTATCTATTGACAATTGCAGAATCATTTCAGACTGCTAATAGCTATGTCTTCTCCCTGAACTGTTAAATTTTTCATTTTCACAACAAGATCTTTGATCTCAGAGGTTTTGGTCATGATTGTATTTAGTAATATCAGTATGGGTAGTCTTACATAAATTCTCTGAGATATTCATCATAGGGATACTGTTCATCCAGACTGAAGACTGTATATACAGGCCATTCTTAGGGTTTAAAGCAACAGCTCAATAATTTTTTTTTTAGGTTTTATTCCTCTGCTGTGCTCTATTCTTTTGTCCACTTATTACTACTTGACCATTTGAACTGTTTAGCAAAACAGAAGAGTACAATTGCAAAGCCTTCATTTTGCAATTTACTGGAAACAAGGACCAGAATTTATCTCAAGAGAGAATGCTGGATGAAAAAGAACTTACCCAGAATGTTGAATGTCAAAATGAAATGTTCAAACTGCAGTTGCCACAAGGCAAAAAATAAATATTTCTTGCAAGAATAATTGTTTTTGAGGGATTTTTTTTCAGTTTTATCAAAATTTTCAGGAGAAATATACACCTTTCCTGCCCTGATCTAATTAAATTTACTTTTAAAAACATACTCTTGTGTTTCTGCCTTTGGTAACTGGATGCTTCTATGGTTAAAAAAGAAAAGAACATCGATTTTCTCACAGAAATGTAAAATTCTTTCCCAAAAAAAAATCCCTACAAGATACCCGGACATTGGTTTATACATGTGTACCCAAGAACTCCTAGCAGACAGAATTCAGTGTCTATAGAGATGTGACTTGCAAGCAATACTGCTGTATAGAACGCTTAAAAGATGGGTTTGCACTTAAGGTTAGTTAAGGGGAAATAAACTGACATTTTCAGGGGTAATGCTGGACTATGACTTAGTTGTGTTTGTCTTTCCCTGGTGTTTCTGGAACAGCCAGATGTTTACATGACATTTTTATTTAAAAAAGGAAGAACACAAGAAAGAAGGTGTATTTGTACTTTATGCCAACTGCAATATTATCCTTTAGGAAGAAAACAATGGCATTTGATTTTGAGACAAGTTACTCCATAGTTTTCACACAAATCACAAACGAAAAGTTGGGTCTTCAAGGAAGGGGTTCTAGCTAGATGAAATTGAAACCATTGTAACCTTCTTAGGCTGACTGTTTTTCTTCCAATTCAGGATTATTATGAAGTAAGAACTTCACTTTGTAAACCAGACTAAGCCAGTTATTGGTTGTATGCTCACTGTAATGCAGGCATGTAAGCACAGAAAATATTGACATCTTTATTTGTTCTGGGGAAGGACTTGTAAGCAGCTGGGAGAAGAGGACAAAGAGAGAGTAGATTAGAGATCATATCGAAACCCTATAAGCCAGAATTTCAACCAGCATTACTCAAACTCCTTTGAGGTGGGTAGAGCCCTGCTGTTTTTATACTATTTGAGGTTCTTCCCCTTATCAGCAGTCTGAAATTCCAGTAGCATTCAAGAGGTCAAAAGAAGTTATACTTCCACTGACTTGTGCTGGGCTTAAGCCCTACGACTCCTGTTACAGTTGTTACTTTTTTCATGGCATAGAAACACTCTGAGAACATACAAAGATGTGCCTTGTGCTTTAAAAAGCATAGTTATTGATGATGATTTTCTTACTGAAAACTTTGGCACAGTTGTTGATGAACCGACCAGTGATGTCAGTCAAATGTTGCATTGAATGTCACCCACTGCTCAAAGAATAAACTGGTCAATTTGCTCTCATTGTTTGTCAGCAAAATGGAAAATCACTGTGCTTGTGTTAAATGCAGTGGAAAAACAAGAGAGCTGGAACAACCAAATTCATCTAAGCTCTTGATATGACCAAAAGACATTGACAAGATGGAGCATAGTGAAATACTGAGAACTCCAGCTCTAGAACTGTAGGATGGTTGCTTTATTTCTGTTTGGCCTTGCAATGTCCTTCTCTCTTTTTCCAGCCTGTATAAACACTTCCAGTCTGATTCTCCACTGCAACACTTTAGTTTTCCAAATTAGATTTCAACATAAAACTGCAGTAATGTAGTAAATAATCAGGCCCAGGATCAGCAATGAGCCCTTAGGCCGCACAACACCATTTGAGTATTAGTAGTGTTGCATTTTTTAATGCCTAATTCTGCTGTAATTTGCAGATACTTGAGTTGTTCAGTCTTATTAAGCTTTGGAGATGATGTGCTTTGTGGAAAAACCTGTTGTAAGGCAAAGCACCCTGCTGAGTTTTTGTAAATGAGTTTTTGAATTCTAACATCTGGGCAGCTCTGCCAATAACTTGGTTGGATGTCATCCTACAGGTGCTTTACTACTCTTTAAGCTGAATAAGTTTCTAGTTATCCTAGCAAAGTCATGACTGCATTCACCTGTCAAAGATGCTTTTTTTTTCATCCTTCTAAATCTAATCTTTAGTACACCTAGATATTTATGATCAGATGTTTTCAGAGGAACAATTGTATTACAGAAAAGGATAAAGATATGGCATAGATCTGTTTGCCAGTGGCACACTTGGCTAATAAGAGTACAGATTTCTCATAACAAGAAGTCAGCTGTCATCCATTTTTAGAGGAAAAAAAAACAGATTCTCACAATCTTTTTAATCCTCAGTAGAGGGAAGGCTGTAGAGAAAATATTGGTTAGCTGAGTATCTTTTTCTCAAAATATCTTTTCTTCTCTCCTTAGGCAAAAGTAGTGTCCAATTACTACAAGCAGTGGGTGAGAAACATTGCTAGAAAATATTCAATTGTGCAATTTTCATATGTTTTCTGCATTCTGCATTTCTCACTTCATAAGAGTGGCTTATTTTACAGAGTGTTGCGTGGTGATTTAGAAATGGCTCTGGACAGTCTGAGAAAATTAATGGTGAAATGAACTCCATCTCAAAATAATAATGTGCCAGACTGATAGTCTGTGTTTAAATATTAAATTAATGAAATGCCTCAAAGGATGTTGTTTATTTCTGGTTACTCTTTCCTCCAGCATACAGTAAACCCAAGGGAAAAAAATGAAGAAGAGATGATCACAAAAAATGCAAATTCTGCAGGCATCTGCTCAACCATTTGGTTTGTATCACTAAGGACCTTTTAAACTGAAAAGGAGAGTTACTAGTTCTGTCAATGTTACTTCAGTGGTATGTGGTAGGATAAGTAGAATGTCCCTGTGTCCCACACTTTTATACACTTTGTGTGCAGATGAATTACATATAGTGGTACTTCAAAATCAACTTATACTTACCAGCATCATTAAACATAATTGAACAGAAGCTGCTATCATCAATGAATAGTCTTCAGCATAAGAAGGGCAGTAAAATGTATTTCTTTACCCTCCCCAGACACCTTTCAAACTACTGTTGTTTAAGTGGGTTTCTGCAAACCAAGCAAGAAAACATTTTCTTTGATAAAAGAATAATCCAAGCATCACTGAAGGTCAACTAAAGGGTTCCCATACATGATATTAGGGTTGGATTCAACCCCTAATGTACTGTGTTAGGCATATTAAGGGAAGATTTATATTGGGCAATTATAACAGACCTTACACTGCTCCCAACTCTACCTTCCCTGCTGAAAGTCATAGCAGATCAAAGCTATAAGACTTCGAAGAATCCCTCTCCCAACTTGCTTTTGCAGCTCCCTATTTTGCCTGACTTACCATTATTTAAAATTTTTCTCCAGTCTCCATTCACATTGATCTGGGCTGCTGCTGAAGGGGTGACTGACAAGCTCAGAACAGCAGATCACAGGACCAAGAAGAAGAAAGACAGCAAGCCAGCATGAAACTTTCCAGAGGCCAGCACTACTGAGGAATAGGCTGGTGAAGTGAAGCATAGAAAAGAAGTCAAGCGTGCAGTGGATGTTAATGTGGGACATAGTCCCTATTTATTTTAAGCACAACATCTACAGAGGAGAATGGGAATATTGAGGTGTCTGGTTATGAATACTCTTAAGTAAGTTTGCATGAAGTTCCTCCTGCTAAATTAGGGCAAGATCTACAAGCTCAGAGACATTTAAGTTCTTTTAACTCTTTCAAATATTTACTGCATTTGACTTATTACACAGGATTCAATAAATTAGCTACTGGATGGCTTGACTGATTCTATAGCTGCATCTGTCCCAGACTCACTATCATAAAACAGCTAAAATAAGTGGATCCAAAAGTGGTGTTCTTCTGCAGGATCCAAGCAACAGAGCAACATTCTTTTTTGTTCTTAGCATTATGATCTGCTTCTCTTAAATACAACTGGACCCAAATGCGTGCCCTAAAATCCTTAAAAGCTAAATTCTTTGTGCCCACAGACCCTTTCTAACTACTTTAAAAGTTCTGTTTTCAAAGTTAACAAGCCACTACCTGTAATAGTCATAAGCCTATGTGTGGAAGGCCACAGCATTTTTAAGAGAGAAATGTCTATTCTTGTAAAGTAAACCATGGTACATTTTAAAGGCTACTGAATTTGTAATAAATTAAAAGTATCAATATCTGTATTTCCCATGGAAATACAGAAATGTATACATACACATTAAAGAGATAAGTGTCTTTAAAAACATGCTTATTAAGGTGGACTTTAAGCTAATTTAATCATTACTTTGTATAGCCATGTAATATAAAACTGTAAGTCAAAATATATTTTATACTATAGTTCTTTGACCATGGTCTGCTATTACTAGGACCTGATCAATTTTTTTAAAAAAGTTACTATGTTTATGAAAGAATGTTCATGCTGTCTCAAAATATTGGATGAGGAGAAGGGTGATAGAAATTAATAAGTGTGCTTGTTTTTCCAAGGGATTGTGAAAACACTGTTAAAACTTGATAACTCTGTATCTTTTTTTTCTTTTTTTAAGTTTTCATTTGTATGTGGCTCATAAAGGGTATTGTTGTTTCTTTTCATTTTATTCTGCTTAACTGTATTCAGTGAGAGCCTGAGGCAGAATTTTGAGTGCCGTTACCACACGTTTCTGTAGAAATAGCAACATTTGCTTCATTGAATTATATGTCTGCTATCATAACACCTTAGATCACTAGAAAGACTGTTAACAAGGATTGGTTGTATTATCTGTAAAACTTATACTGAGTTTTTGTGTATAAAGGGAAAAGCAATTGGCTTGTTAGGAAAGTTGTAGTGAACTAGTGTTTGGTATCAAAGAAATGTGTTCAGTCACATGAAAATATGTCCTCATGCAAAATGATTATTTGGAAAACAAGCTAGTGTGGGAAAAAATAATAAATCATATTTCAATTTTTTGAGGGTTTTTCTTTCAGAATACTTTATTATAAACTTTATTGTCTCAGTGGTCACTGCAGAAACTCAATATTTTATATTTCCAGCTCAGCACTAATTTGTTAAAATGAAATTGGCAAAAAAAAATAAAAAAATAAACCAAAACAAGAAACAATAATGATACCATAAATACTCAAGATTTCAACCAAAAATTGTCCAAATTAGTATAATTTTTTAGTAGTTCTACTCCAGAACTTTATGAGACAAAGACATTAGTGTCTGTACTGTATAGAGGAAAATATTAACAGGTGATTATACCGTGTCTTGCCTTCCTTTGGTCTTACTGAAAGAGCAATCAGGGCACGGGTTTGGGAGACCTGCTTCTGACTCAAACTTTCAAGTCCTGTAGTATTTATGCAGCACAGCAGTGCTGGTATCCCTCAAAGCTATCTGCAAATCTTAGATGCATGTTCTGTACTTACGTTTTACTTATTTCTCTGCTTATCAGTTATTGCTTCTGTTTCCCATATGACATTTCTGGGCAGTGATTAATGAGGTCTTGGATTTGGAATGTAAATCTAGAAGTTTAACATATCAACAGGTAAAAGAACAAGTATCCAGTGAGAAAGTTTGGTGAGAGAGGCTTTGTCAGGCTGCTCACTACCTACAGTTATTATGAATTTGAATCTTACAAATGGGCCTGTCCCACCCACAGGCCTCAGTCCCTCTCAAGACCACTCCTCCTTACAGTGAGACTTACTTGGTTCAGCACAAAATAGATACAAGAACAGTGCCTAGGAATATTTGGCCAAGATTTTGTCTTTCAATATTGCAACCTTCCTCTTCACAAAATCATGAAGTGCCACACAATTCTTGTGGGAAGAAGTAAACAAACACAGTACCGCATGTTCACTTTTTTATACAAGACTTATCTGATAAAGAGATGATCTCTATCAGGAAAAAGGAGAAGTAAATGGAAGGGAAGAGATTTAAGATTTTTTTATGAAGGAACATCAGATTGTTTCCTAACAATCAAAATAGTGGTACATTTTATCATACCTGTAAAATATGCCGTAAAAGAAGATCCTTTTTCCCTGTTGTAAAGAGGAAAGCCTGTAGTTTAAACCTGTACAAAGAAAAATAGACATATCCTTAATAAAACTAATTTCTTGTATAAACAGTGCTCTAAAATTTGAGGATATAACCTCATTGAGAAATGTTTCACAGATGATATTTATTACTTCTAGCCAAGATTTCCATTTTGAAGATGAATAACCTGTTTCTGTTTGAATATGTAACTTGTATAATTATTTGCAAAAAAGGTTTACTTATAAAGCATTCTCTACTTACTGGAAAGTTTGTGTATAAAAATTTGCTGTATATTTTATCAGTAATTGCCTGATGTCATGAATAGTGAGATGTTGTAGGTAAAATGTAGCAAGTATATAGACAAGCCTTAATTGTTTTCTGAAATAACAAGCTGTTTGAAGTTTAAAAATATAGAGATTAGCTGGAAAATTACTAATTATCTGGCAACACTTAGGCACCATCTTACCAAAATGATAAGGACAAGCTTTACTTCGCCACTGGTTGGTAAGAAAAAAATACAATTGTTTATTTGAAGTATTTTTTTTTCTCCTTAAAGACTTTAAGAGATATTTCAGTTTTAAAAACCTATTTATAGAGAAAAGGACTTAAATAACAATGAAGCATGGGCTATTTTGTAATATATTTCACATCCTATTTTTAACCCTGATTGATCTAAAAGGACGAAACAGGAAATCACACCAAAAAGAACTAAAACTCCAGCTTCAAAAATAACACAAGAATTTTGTCTTAATAAGGTCCAAACCAATGACAAATTTGCTGTATTGACAGCTGCATATTCAAGATCTGATGATGTAAATGATACTGTTCCAAAGGCACTGAGCCAACTAGCAGATCATAGTACTGATAACTAAATCCAGCAACCTCCACAGAGACATGCTTAAGGGCACACAGAAACTCTGTGACCAATGCTCCCTCTAAAAGCAGGATCTTTAAGTGGCTGCAAATGGCAGAGGGTGAAAGCATCTGTGTACTTTGCATCATCAGTCTCAGGCAGTTTTGGGTTGGCCTTGGCTAGCAGCCAAGCACCTGCACAGCCACTCTCTCACACCCCCTCATGTACAGAGGAGAGACTGGATTTTATGGTCTGTTGTTATCTGTCATCCTCAATAAAGCCAAACCTTTGGCTGGAGCTTTGATGGAGCTGAATGTTGAAGTTGTTCAAGCTTTGTTCAGAGCACTGTGGAGTTTACAAGCTCCTCCTTTCATTAAAGGAATGAAAAGAAACATACAGCTGTTACCTGTCTTTGCTGAGATTCTAACATTATTCTTTGGCCTGAAAACAAGTTTTTCCCATTTGATAACTTAGCCCTAAGATTTCTGTGCTTGGCTTTGTATTTTAAACAATCACTTTCTATTCTGAGTTAGGTGTTCAGTCAGATGTTCAAGATTAGTACTACATACAAAATTAACTTAATCCACCTCTGTAAATAATCACATCTGGGTCAGTAGAGTTCAGTAGGCTGCAGTGTAACAGAGAGAAAATAATTGTACATCTTTCTGACAATACAGGAGGAATATTAATATCTAAACCTTTGTGGATCAGACAGATGTCTCTATGGGTAAGCATGACCCACTGCAACTTTTTTAGTTAATCTATCTGTAGGTAATTATCTAAAATTGTATGTAACAGCACATGAGAACCTATGATATCTGAACCTTAGAAAGCTGGTAAGATATTTCCTCTTTACCTCTTTCCCAAACATCTATGTCATTCAAACTATGCTTCTTAACATTGAATAATGACATTGGGTCATGGAAAATGCTGAGTCATTGATTCACTGACCCATAGGGACATTGGTCACTTTCTGAAACAGGATCCTATCTTCCTACTACATAATTTTTTATTTTTTTTCTTGGAAGGTCTCTCACTTATGTACTAATCAAAAGCAACTGTTTTTTCCTTGTCAGAACAGAGAAGGTGATTCAGAGGTGATCCATCTGTTGCTTGCTTTTTTTCTACTGTTGTTTTCCATCATATACAATATCCATTCCTACCTACGTAATAAAGTCCTCAGCATAATGAAATCACACATTTTTTTGTGAATGATTCAAGATCACTGTGGTATTTAGGGTGGAGTTTTTCCTTCTTCTTCTTATCACATCACAATAACCTAAAAGAAACAGTCTGTTGCCTGTATCTGCAAAGTTTTGTTAGCTACATTATGTAAGCATACAGGTATTAGCATGTGACAACTTTGAACAACATTTGATTTTAAAATTGATTCTTTGAAAAGTAATAAAATGGAGCAATATTAGTCTAATAGGTTTGTTCTTTTATGGATCAAGTCAAATGGTGCACAGAACATTTTTATTCTCACTCGCTAAATGTATCCAGTTATGTAATGGCCAGACTATTGCAATGGGAATACTAATGATAGCAAACAGACAGGGCACTCTATTCCAAATCAAATGGACTCAGAGATTACAAATTTTCTCTTAGAATAACAAATAAACTTGTCAAGAATAAACAGAAGGAAACCATAAAAATGTAACATCTGCTATTTCTTTTTCACAGATGTGGCTGCATATGGGCAGGGATACTTAAATATAAAATACTTGAATTATTATCCAGAAAATTAATCACTCTGTGGTCTCAAAACATCAAACAGATCTAATAAGAAAAATAAGAAAGCTCTGAAATCTGTACCACTAGCACAGTTCCAATGAATCTTCTATCACTAGTACCCATGTTATTGTTTTCCTGGTGTTTTATAAAATACTTTCTTTAAGCTTCAAATTGTCATATATGTTCCCAAGTCATTAACATTGTTTGCTCAGCTTCAATATGCTTAACAAGAGCATAGTTATCTGCTTAATTGCAAAGAATACATTCTTTCTGAAAGAACTTAGGACTTAACTTCTCTCAGCTTTTGACATTAAGATTAAAATAGTAAAATTTTAGCTTCTCTTTTGGGCCTAGCACCAGACAGATCTAGGTAAACAGTGATGGTGTTTATTGATTCTTCAGTTGCCTACATGAATATATGGGTTCTATTTAGTTTATAATGAACCAGTAACTATTTCATATATATCAGCAGTCTGTTATGTTTATTTATTATTATTATTATTAATTAATTATGATTAATTAAACAGTCAAAAATTTAAAGGCTTTGAATTTAGCTCTCTTTTTTGTCATCATATGGTATGTGGCTTCCGACACTTATACATCCACAGGTGAAATTCTGATTCTGCAAAACTGTAGTGGAATTTGGTCTATAGTTTAAATGAGATTTCATCCTCTATCTCATTTGCCACTCATAAAACAGAGGTGTAAATACTTCCACTTCTTATCACACATTTGTTTTTATTTTTTCATAGGTGAATATACAGTATGTAGGAGAAGAAGCCATAGTGACTCCTGCTTCTGCTAGGGTAAGTCAATAAAATAATCTCAGAAAGATCCTTCCTAGTGGCTAGAAAAACATGATACTTCCTCATAAAACTTTTAACCTTTTGCATGAAAGGGTTTTATAATTGTTATTATTACTAATCTTGATGGATTACATAACATTGATGTGATAAAATATGATTTAATGTAGTTTATATTCATTAATAAATATTCAGCTATAAGGTATATTTCACACATAATTTGGAAGGTATCAATTATATACAATACCAAAGTTGTAATTTGCCCATTTTCTGCACTTAAGGGGTGTGGCTAGTTCCAAATGTACTACAACACTCGGAGAAGAGTGAGTGAGATATTCTTTGAAGGGTAAAAGAGACAAAGAAACAAAGAGCAAGAGGGAGGGGGGAAACTGTGAAAATTATCTAAATTATGAGGAAAGAAGCAATTACTGGACAGAAGTAAATAAATCACAGCATAATAGAGGGTGGCACAGGTCATTTTTGATGTGTTTGGAAATCTTCAGGAATTCTTCAGGCAATTTCCTAGTCCTATACCCTTACTCTCTATAGTTCATGCAAAATGGAGCTAAGAGAGTGTGGAAATCTGGGTGTATTTTCTTCCTTGGCAGCTTTTCTCTCTGTTTTCTTCCCTTGGCTCCTACGCCATTCTATGCCATCCCCTGCAGCAAGAGGCTGTGAGAGTGTAGTGCACTGTGTAGTGAATTAGTGCTGTCCAGTTATAGGAACGTGTATGGGTTGACTGGCCTGATTCCCCTTGTTTGCCATACACGAGTCTGTTGGAGATAAGAGATTATTTGCTGTATCCACTTTCTCCTGATTTCTTTTTGGACACAGAAAATTACCCCAGTGCTTTCAGAGCTTTCTAACAGAGGTTACTCTTTTCTTTCTATGCATCTTTTTCCCATGTGTTTTATTATATAAAGGGTCTAATTTGTGCTTGAAAACAAGGTCTCTCTGCAAAAGTGTTTGTGATGACTAAGACAAAGAGTGAGGATGGGTGGAAAAACAGGGAAGGCATTTGTGTATGGCTTGTACTTTGAGTGTACTGAGTTACTTGAGTGTACGGCCCAATAAAGTGCTGACAGCTGAAGTTCCAAGACTAAATTCTACATGTCCCTAGTGCTTCTCACTGTGCAAATTGGCTTCTAAGATATCTGCTTTGGAGCTGATGATGAATTGTGAATAAATGTGGTTATAGACATAGATATCTATTTTATTCAGTTAAATCAGGGTTCCGGAGACTTGAGGAAGCCTTGGGATTCTTGAGTGATTCTTATGCTGGCTGTTTATTTCTCCTGTTATTGGTTCAGAATATAGTTACCTCAATCAGGAATATTATTTACTCCTCCAAATTACCTTGCAAAGACTAAGCCACACTCAGGTCCATGATAATTCAATAGTAAATAATTTACAGCATTATTCAGAGCTCTTCTATGTCTATGGAATTTGCCTCATTAATTTCAATGGACTTTGTTGACAGTGCATATAGAGATTGATAGATTAAGAGCATAGCAGAAGGAAATGTTTAGCTAAACCCTAGGCATAGCTGGATGTGTTGATATAATTTTACCTAAATATTTTACCAACAATATTTCACCTACAGTTTATGATAGCTGTGAGCTAACTGGAAGTAGAAAAACCAAACTATGCTAGCTTACCTGGCAGAAGTATTTGGTTGTCTGCTGGAACTCTTCTGCCTTTACATAAGTTGATAAGCAAGTGGAAGGTTCAGCTATAAATAAAGAATACTGCCATCTCAATATTAGAACAACTCCTAGAAGCAAGTCTGAAAGGGATTTCATCAAGTAATAAAATACTCAAGTCATGGGCAAGATATGTAACCAAATACTGTTTAGGGAGCATTTGGAATAATTAATGTGTTAGGCTGTCAGAACCCTGAGGCCACTAATAGGCCTTAATGGCTCTGATCAGCTTCACCTGGGACCTCCAGCCACAACCATGAGATCAAGGACTCTATTTAAGCTTGACCCTGTTTAAACTTGGTCTGGCACTACCAGTCCAATCGCTGTGCCTGGCTATGGGTCTTGCTGGTCTTGACCTCCCAACACATGAGCTGATGTCAGGGTCCTGCCTTGCTGTTGTAAAGCTGTGTCTGAACCTGGTTGCCCTCGCTGAGTATGGTGCTGATCCCTGACCTGCAAGCTAACTTCCTTGTCTTGGCCTGACTCTCTGGAGGTGCCTGATGTCCACTTAGCTTCTGGGTCTTGTGGTGTCCTGACAAAAGGAAACAAAATAGAAAAGATGTAAAAGGTGGGTTTCTGAAGCTGCTTTTCTAAAATATGAATATGTCATTAACTGAGAAAGCTAAATGGGCAAGGAAGGTATGAATCTATATTATGAAATCAATTTATTTTCTACTGTTAGAGAGATGACTTTTAATGTTTGTGTAACAATGAAGTAATGCTATTTCAGGTGTACTGATATTCTCTGGGAACTTGTAGCTTGTTATAACTATTTCAGGCCTACAACTTGATGAGATAACACTACTATGTATCAAAATAATATGTATTTTATTGGCTTTATTTAATATGATTAACAGGTAGTTGCTCAACAGTTTTGCTCAGGTTTTTGCTCATATCTAGATGTTGTCAATGTGGTCAAAAGCCCTTAAGTGACTTTGGGAGGTATGTTAAACTCCCAATATAATCAGCTTAGTACTTGTACAGAAAAATTTGTTAGCATGTTTGGCTTTGATAATTAAAAATTATCAAGCTGATATTCTTCTGATATTTCCTCTTGAAGAGGAAGGAGACGATATTATGTCATATTGATGATTGTATTTATTAATAGTAATAGAAAAACCCATGTTCCTCCTACAGACAGCTTGTAGTTAGTGATTAGTATTTGTTAGCCATGTTTAGCAATTTTTAATAATCAAATTATAATAATTTTGCATGCTTGAGTTTAAAGCTTTTGAGTGCTGTGAAGATGATACTTCTTGAAACTTTCATATTATATCCTTAAGATGCAGAAGTCTAAGACAAAGCCAGCATGGAAAATGAAGAACATAAAAGACCATTCAACATAGAGAGCAGTGAATTGTATTCAAATTGTATATGAAGTACAGATTCCTTCAAACTCCTTGGAATACCAGCAGCACAACAGTGTAAACACCCATTGCTGGTACTTGAGTTTGAATAGATGCAGAAGTGGACACATTTCTACATTGCAGTTTTAGGTTAGCCAGACTTTGGGAGAATGCTTTGTTTAATTCCTGATCTGCATCTGGGAAGCTCCTAAATAAGTATTTTTGATGATCTGAGATTAAAATATTAACAATAATTGTGCATAAAATTATAAATATGTGTTTGATTTTTACTCAGGCACAGCTAGATCAGTGGAGTTTGAAAGCGGAAAAGTCAAGTTAGTATTCAGCTGAGAAACTGTAGGAGACTGATAATAGGGATAAGGTGAGCAAACGTGTAATTTGGGAGTTGAGTCCAAAACAGCAACAGTCAACCAAAATATTACTTTTGACTTTTAATTGGTGCTAGTTGGGTGTTAAAATGTTAAATCACCCCATTATAGTGTCTGGACATATCCAAAGATTAGTGGGCAGTTTTGGTGCCAGGGGAGATTGCTTACCCCCTGCTATTTTTAGATGCTGTAAGTGTAAGGGATCAATATTTCATTATGCCTAAAGCTGAGGGTATAGCATGAGCTAAAGGACAATGAAATAGCATACTCTGCCAGCTCCTTCCTGAAGGATACAGGTTATATGGGTGAGGTCCAGTAGCTCTATATTAAGCTCACTTTTTGCAGAGCATTCTAAAGGCTAAAAAAAACCCAACCCAAAACACCAAACAAAAAACCCATTTAGGTATTCTTGCTCACTGTTGCAATTCTCTAACAGTTCCTTGGTAATCATTACTTTGGGTACTCTGAACATACGTTACGCTTACACCTGGGGTGTTCTCCATCTCGGACTCTGTTAGCTTAGCTGTGTACAGGCCTTACACATCCATGTGTTTTGTAGTCCCTGTGAGCCCAGTAATTCAAGAAAGTGTTAACATGTGAGATTCATGTGAGTTAGTACAGGAAATAACAGCAGTACAGACACTGTCAAGGAGTAGGCTAATAACTTGAAGGTGGAGCTAAGGACCCTAATAGGTTTGTCCACTTCAGTCTGAACTCTAAACCATAACATCTTCAGTTATTAGCTGTGCTGATGCAACTCCAGTTGCACTTGGCTGCAAAAACTGTTTTAAGTGTATTACAGACACGTGCTGAGATGTCCAGACAGAAAATTATTTTTCTGCTTTAAATAAATGGGAAGAACCTCCTTATGTGGCATAAATGGTTCTTTGTAAATAACTTTTGGCATGGAGAACTTCCTTTCCTTCTGTCCTTTTTTTTTTTTCTCGTTTCTGTTCTTGAACTCAACTGTTTTCAGAAATTTAATTCTCCATGTCAGTCTCCTCCTAGACTTGATCAACAGGGCTACCAATCAATTTAGTAAAAATACTTGACACAAATTTCTTTAGAAGCCCTGGAGCCTGGAATATTTAATGAGCAATGCATTCTCTAGAGCCAATGTACACCCCTGTGGTAAGAACCTGCATGAGGCCTTATAATGAAGTCTTGCAAAAGAGTGGATTTCTCTCTTAAAGAAACCAAATTATAGCAAATATTAATGTAAAGTAAGAAGCAAGGAAGAAATTATAAATTAAGACATCACCTCCACTGTTGTGGCTTTTTTTTTTCTGTCTATATGTAGCTATTCTCTGACAAATCAATTGGACTAAGTACGTACTTCACTCAACTTCTCTGTAGGCCTTCATTCAGCATGCATCAGGCTTGGAAGTTTCGAGCAGCAATGTAAGCAGGCACTTCACAGATTGGAATTGTCTTTAAATGGAGCTCCTGGAGTAACTTTGCATTGTATTCTTTATTTTTTTCTAAATCAGTAACGGGTTCACTGTCTCATGCTGGAAGGACACAGCTTTGCTTCTTCCTATATCCACTTCATGAAGGTATAAGGTTGCTTTACAAACACTTCTATGGTTTTTGTAAGAAATTAGGGATACTAGCATAAAGTAAGTTCTTTGGACCTCTAACACTGAGATGTAATTATTACTCTGGAAACTCTTTATCTTTTTATAAAAGAGTTTCTATATCAAATGGGAAATCTTTATATATATATATATAATTTCCTATTAAATTCAGAACAGTTGGGTTTAAATGTTTTGATACCATATCAGATCCAGAATCTCTGACAGATAATTTGAAACCTGACAGACCTAACAAATATCTTATTAATCTTCTGATGAAACTAGGGATGTAAATTCAATGTGGTTGAAACAGGATTGCTTTGATTTGTGGAGTGACTTGGGATGTAAGATACTGTATGCCAGAACAATTTAAAAGGACATTTTTCTTCCCTATTTGGTTACAGAAGAGCAGGTAGCTTAGAGGTAAAGTAGGAGTCAAGGCAGCAAGCATTTTTCTTTTCTGCTCTGTGCAGCAAGAAACAAATTAAAGTCAGGATAAAAGGAAATGTTCTAATAGAAAATTGAATAGAAAATTTAATATCTGTTTAAAAAGCAAGACCACAAGTTCCATTAGTAACACCTAAAGCAACATTTGTGTTTAATCATCATGATTATGTTCATTTGACTGTCTTCTGCAATTGTAAGCACAGAATGGCTCCAAAAAACTCACTGGAAAATATTAAATGATACAATACATTTAAAGTAAAAAATCCATCTTCTGCTACTGTCCCCAGATTGTCTGCTTTTAAGACAAGGAAACAGATGGCAGTGTCAGTTCTATGTTTATCAGTGTAAGAGACTGGTCTTCAATGGAAGGTTCATTAGGCTCCTGTCATGAGATCCAAGTGCAGCACTGAAAGCTACTATTGTGTTTTGTGACAGAGGCCTCTATTTAAACAGGTGGTACTAGTGGAGGAGAGACAAACCCTTTAACTCCATACTTTGGACTGGTGATGTTTGCTTAGAATAGAAGACATGGGAGTTGCTTCATACCTTTGTAATTCCAAGTAAGTTCTTTTGGCTTTCAAGGTCTGTTCATATAAGGTAGATCAGAGGGCAGTTTCATTGTGAGAAAAATAAAGACTTTTAACAGGATATATCTGAGCTACTGCCCAGCTATAGTACTTGACATGTAGCAGCTAGAACAAACAAGACCAAAACAAGATAAAAGTCCCCAAATGAAAGCCTCTAGAAATTAATCCAGATGAAGTTTCTACTGGAGTCACAACAATAACGTTTAGGGAAGACAAGACAACATTCAAACCTAATGAATTTCCTTGCTTGTATCTTAGAAGTGCTCCTTCATGCTTTTTATTAAATGGAGGACATAATTCTCCTTGTTTATGTTTGCAAAGGTCATCTGGCCCTTGATAAAGTTATTTCAGCTTTATACCAGTACAAGAACAATGTCAAGCCCAGTGAACCATTGTTTGCTCAATTAGAGCCAAGGAAATCTCCACATGGTCATAAATCAAATACTCAAGTCCTTCCCTGCTCTGCTAATGGTTATATAGTGCTGCTCACATACAGATAAATCCTTGAGATCATAGACAGTCATTACTAATTCATGATGGTATATATACATGCAAATATGTGTATAGATGTACATATGTGCATTTATATATGTAACCATACATATCCTTATATGATACCTTTTTATTAGAAGCTACTTTTTCAAGTATTTCCAAGAACAATTTTGAAGAAAACAGTTTTGTAAGGCAGACGTAGACACCACTGCTGTGTTTTCCTAGCTTTCCTTTTTGGTATCTGATTTCATAGGAAGCTGCACATACTAATATCTCCAATTTCATGGGCAAATAGTTCTGGATAGTTGGTTACCTGGTCTGCAGGTGTGGTCAGTAGGCTTAGGTAAACTGGTGAAACAATTCAGTTCTTCAATTAATTGCCTATTGTGCAGTCACAACAATCACACATGTACCACGTGGTGATAATATATGCCAAGTTGGACCATAAATCTGTGCACGCAAATTTGCAATTGGATAGATATCTCTAAAGATACTGCTAGTCTTTTCACTTTTCTCTCTCAAAATGACTACTGTTGTAAAAAATTTAACAAACAACTCATTGGTGTTTTGTTTGTTCATTAAAATAAAAAGATGCCATTTTATTTGACTTGCAATTTAGAAGGGTTTAATAACTACTTTTCTGATAACACATCACAAAAGAGCTCCTGGGAGTAGTGTTTCAGAGAGAGTACTGGGTCACAACCCAATGGAATTGTTAAACTGTTTTTTAATGTGTAGAAGGTTCAGAAAATCCAGCTATTGTTGTGACTAGCTGGACTAACCTCACCTTTAGCTTTGGGGCTTCTTGAATGTTTGCTGTCTAGCAGCTGCGTATTACAGAATTTTTTTCTCCAAAAAATTAATAACAATATATACAACCTCCCCAAACACATGTCAAAATGTCAGGTCCCAGAAGGGGATCTAATAACACCACAGAGTGGCCTGTTACAGTCAGAATGATAGCCATTAGTTCAGCTCTGAATATCAGAAGACATTCAGCCAAGCGTACTTGCTGGCTGTTGAATCTGGTTTGACATAGACCCATTTTTCTACAGATTTGACAGTTAAAAACTAGGTTCTCTACAGTCTGTAAACTGTGATTTTTATATCCAGCAGTGATTTGAAAAACTAATGCTAATGCAGATTTATAATAACAAGCTCTTTGAGTGAATATCCCCATTAGCTGCCCTGTTTTCAAGACCTCTCTTATAATATTAAAAGTTGCCCTTTTTTTAAAATTTAACACTATTTTGTTTCCTTTTGCCTTTTTGCCATTACTGTTTTCAACTGAAAAACTCCTAATTATCCTGGCTACTCATTCCCTTCTACTTATAATGGTTTCCTTATCCATCATTATAGAGTGATCACACTAATGATAGTTTCTCATACCACTGTGGTGTAATTAATGTAATATTGCAGGCTGAAAAACATAATTTTCAAAAAGCCTCTTAACTTTTATATGTTCATTTGTAACTATCAAATAATATGCATACACTCTGGAGCACAGTAGCTGCCATAAGAGAGCACAGTAGTGGTCCATCTACTGTGATATCCCATCTCAGACCATAGCCAATTGTATATATTCCAAAAGAAAACAGAATTTCCCCATTGGTCATAATAATAAAAATAACTGAATAGCACTGCCTTACCCATGGGGAAAGTTTGTTGTGATTGCATTTAACTATTGTAGCATATCCACATCATTCCCTTCAAGTATAAAGCCCTCCTAAATGCAATGATGTCTGGGGCATTTTAGAGATCAAGAGAGGTGGAAGATTAATGTCTCTTTACAAAAATTGTATACCTCTGCAGTCAGTCTGAATGTAACATCCAGAGCAGTGTCTGAACTTGCACTCTTCTGTCTTTGCTTTGAATTATTCTGGTTTTATATGGAGTCATGCCTACTGTCTGTCCTGCCCAAGTACTCCCTCTCCTAACAGAATTCTGAGCTGTCCATATCTCATAATGCACATCTCTCACTACATGCCCCAGTTATGGTTTGATCTCTGCATTGTGTTTCATTTTCTGGCCTACACTTTCTCTTTGTGTGATTCAGGATGTGTAATGACAACATTTACCTTGCTCTGACTGACCAGGTGTTTGTGATTGGTTTTAAAGGCCAATTTGTTAATTGGAACAGGGGTGGGGAGCAGAGCAGGAGTAGTCAGTGAAGTGTGACTGTCTCTCCAATCTTGCATCTCTGTGCAATATAAGAGATTTATCTACAGATGTTAGGAAATTCCCACTTTAGAGATACTTCAAAGTATAGGACTCTCTATGGCATGACTTCACTTTATTTTCAAAAACTTTTTGCTGACAATTCATTGAATAATGTTCACCTTGCTGGCATTCCTTCCAGGCTGTCAAAATTAAAATACAGGCCACCTGCATTGGCTGGTCAGCTCAGAAAGTAAAGGATGAAATGTATTTCAGACTTTCAAGCCTTAATATTGTTACTGCCTAATGCTAGGGCAGACTTTCACAATCCCTTCCACTGCAAATCTTCCAAATGCCTGTAATATTTTCCCTCCAGTTCCCAGCTGAATTACCAGAACGCCTAATTTTTCTGTTGATGTTAATGTGGCTCTAATTCTGTGGCAGCTGGTGGGAGATTTAAGGCATTACAGTATCATCTTAAACCTAAAGTGTGTCTATGGAGTGACATTTGCCAAATAAGTGCCATATAACCAGCACACAAAGAATTTTATTAAAACCATTCCTAGGCTCACACCATCTGTTTGGAAGGAAGACAAAATTCATCGAGCAAAGTGACCCAATCAAACTGATGTGCAGAATGTTATGGTAAAAAACAAAGCAAGGCAAATACAGAATGATAAATTCTGGGTTATGTTATTTTCCTCTGTTTTGGTGTGTACTCCACCTTTTATTTTGGAACCGTGAGATATGGATTCAAGGGTGGAGGCAAGTTATTTGGATCACAATGCTCAGCCCAGAGGAGCTGTTATTTGTTATTCTTTTGGGGCAGATTCAGCTCTGCTCTGAGAAAAAGCTGGCCCAGAGGGTCAGTTCTTAGGAGACAGGAAGTCTAATCCTGCTTTTGCTACTATCTTATTCAGCAACTTTAGACAAGTTGCTTTTTCCAACATATGTGTCATTTTTGTGTGTTTACTCCAGGCTGTACAAGTATATAGCAAAAGGGTTCCCAGTCAGCATTAAGGTCCTGGTTGATATTGTAATATTTGAGGTTATATTCTTCATCCTCTAGTCAAAAATTCAGAAGTATTTCCAACTGGCAGAGGCTTCCCGGTCTATTGCTGTAGGATTACCTGGGAGATGCCTTTCCTTCTGAAATGTTAACACTCTCTGGTCCTGCAAATAAGACTCACCCAGGCAAGTCTTTTCTTGCTGGTTTCCTAAGTGAACTTCAGAGTTTTTCCTTTTTCCTCAAAGTAGCTCTAGAGGTGTTGTGCTTCCAATATATCCACTGGAAATCTCTGAGTGGAGAGAAATCCCAAACAACTTCAAAGGCTATTGAGTTTTATTTTTACTCTCTCAGACTCTTGTGCAGGGATATTTTCCTCACAAACTGCAGCCTTCCTCTGAGTCTAGAGCTAGCTTTCATCTCCATCTAGCAGCCTGACTTGTATTAAATTCCAGCAACCCAGAGAAAGATGTGTAGAGATTTACTTTGTGGTATTTTTTTCTAGGTTAAAAGCAGCACAACGGGGGAAAAAATATTGCTCTGGTTTGGTCTTACAGCCGAAATATCTTTCAGAGTCTTGTACTCAGGTGTTGAGGAAATGCCCGTTTTGGTTGCTCAACCAAACACCATGTGTATGATGACCAAGAAAACTCACAAAAATAAGCTTTCAATTACAGCTATCAGAATACTGCTCATACGATAACTTCATATGGAAATTTTTTAGGTGCAAAATACTGTACTCTGTCCTATGTCTAAAAACACAGAGTCTGTGCTGTACATCAGAGACCCCTATAGTGTTTTAAAGATTTAGCTCACCACCTACACATGGGGCAGGGAAGTGTAATCTCACCTTTAGAGACAGACAAGTCTTAGGGAAGGTAACAAATTGGCCTGAAATCACACAGGAGGTGTCTTGACAGAGTGCATATTTGAAGAGCTCAGGCTGTCTACAGCTAGAATTGGTCCTGGGAATTTGATCAATTCTTCTTTCATCACATTTAATTTTCATAGAAGCAAAGGTAGAATTAGTTCTGAAAAATCTGATATCAGCAAGACAAATCAGGCATTTGGACTTTTCATTTGGTGTTTTCAAGTTGGGAAATCTCCTTTTGCTTATTACTTCTGATCTTCCTCAGTGAGGGTTGTAGCCTTGAGATAGGAGTAACTTTTAAATAATAGACCCTCTCTTCCTTCCCCATCCCCCAAATCCTTGCTTAAGGTCTGAGCCAGAGGAAGAAACCTCCCAGCTGAGTGCCTGGGGACACTTACATGCTCTAACTGTAGCTGACTTAGGATCATCTTCATTTCTGAGAAATGATGGCTTGACAGATGGAAGGACTTTGACTTCTGCAAGCAAGGGCAAAAACAACAGCAGCAATGATCAGGAAAGAAAATGGGGAGGGAAATACTTCTGAAGTGCTACTGCTTCTGCTACTATAAATGTGGAGCATGATATATGTGGTAATTTGTGGTTTGTTTTCCCAGCTATTTCATTACACACTTACTGTTTTCAGACATAAGTGGGAGCCAAGTACTATGGAATGTTTTAAAACATGAAGTGATGCACTCTCCTTTCCCAGCTCACTCAACTGAGAAGACCAAATTCCTTGACTGTGTAAGGGTAAAATGATAGATATGATGGAGCGCACACAACTCAAGATGTGAACAGTGAGGCAAAACACCTACTCAGAACCACATCACTGCGATGAACTTATGCAGAAATTGTCTCAGTTTCAGGGGTGGAGACCTATTCACACACTTTTACTGCAGATGAAGTTGGCAAAGAAACATTTTCTATTTCTTTAACATGTGAATTGCAGAAATGGATTTTCTAAATGAAAGATTTCCACCACTAAATCCTTTTAAGTGTGTCCTAGTTCCCAGAAGACAGCTTGGAAATTGCTCCCAGGCAACAGACACTTATTTCAATGTGTAATATTCAGTGAACCTTTCAAAGTATCCTTAATAATAAACCCCCTGCGTGTGGACATCAGACTAATATAGGTGATTAATTGATTACATTTATTCTGAAATATGAACTGGACTGGTTAACTCAGTGCCCCTACAGAAGCTGAGAAATGCAAACTATAGAAGGGTGATTAGAGAAGATGAACAGAAACACCTGCCTCAGCAAATTAACAGGTGTTTGAATCCTTTTCTGTAAGCAAGTAGCAGAAGTAATGATTTAAATCCCTGGCCAACTTGCGCTTCTGCTGCACAAGGGAAGAATAGCCACACTTTTGGTGGTGAAAAACAAGGTAACCTAATCAAGAGTGAATGTTTTATAATGCATCTGTGCAACAGATTGTGGTTAACTCACCACACAGATCTGCATCATATGCTTGTGACCATTACTTGCCCCTACAGTACTAACTCATCCAGGTCAGTCTTGTAATTTTAATCAGATTATTGGAGGTGAATCGCAGCCTGTGGGGTATGAGCTAGCCTGGTGTCCTTGCATCCTTTTTATCCCAGAACAAGGAGTGACATGAAAATGGCATATTGGCTCTGAAGTAGATCTTTGAAAAAAGGTGTGGTATAAGTAAGTTAAATTCATTCATGCAGCAGTGAAGGGGAGTCTACATTTGTCTGAAGACTGTCAAATTGTTTTTCTGGAAAATTCTAACTTACGGTGGACAGACTATCCTGAATTTAGAGACTAGAATGCACTTATTTCCTGTGCCTTTAAGGTTTAATCATAACTTGGGCTTTTATTGTGAGACCATAGAAGGGAAATAGTGGTGTTTTTAGAAAAGGTGTCACCTTAAAATAAAGTAGTTTTGAGTAACTAAAAGTAATGGGGAAAGGTTTACAAACCAGTTTTAATTCAGTGAGATGAGCAGGAACATGTGGCAGAGACCACACTGTGTTGAAGAAAAACTTCTTGTGGCATATCTGCCCATCTATGGCTGTAACCAAACAAAACAGAAAGAGTGCAATGTGCAGTTCTTTTCTATATGCTAGCATAAAATAAGCAAAAGATTTCCAAAGTAAATAAAAATGACATCAACCAATGGAAGAAAGATGTTTGTATGCTACCATTTTGTAAGATGGTTTATTGAAGGTGATCTTGGTTCTATACAGAACTTGTTTTAGGAAGGTTTGAGCACACTGGAATTTTTTTCCTATTCAGAAGACTGAATGATCGACTTCCTTGAATATGTCCTTAATCTGTGCATACCAAAGTTCTAAATGACTTTCATGCTGAGTTGTTGGGCACCTGATGAACATTTCAGGATTGCCATTCCCTTATCTGCACAATTTAATGCATTTCAAAAGGCTGTTTGGGGGATTATTCAGGCAGTGTGTGCTTGCAGTCTTCTATCTCAGTGCTGCAATTTAATGATTTGAACCTGAAGTGTACGAATACACAGCTACATTACCAATGTTTCACCATTACCTTGATACAGAAACGAGCACTACAGAACTTCCAATTAAACAGCAAAACTAAATCTATTATAACACACTCTGCAATGAAAAAAAAAAAAAAAACACTTCGCCTTCTATATGGAGATTTTTTGGCAAATACTGATGTAGTCATGCATCCTGTCCTGTGTGCACCCAACCCCATTATATTGGCTGGTGCAGTGACAAATGACAGAAAATTGTATTGTCAGACCCTTTTCGAACATAATTACTCCAAAAAAGCCATCCTGAATCAATTAATGGTGTAACTCAACTTTAATTTTAAGGCACTCCAGCATTCAGAAAAGCAATCAATCTTGTGGCATGGAGCCAAGTGTTGTACAACCTACCACACGAGTAGTCGTTGGCATAAGGGAGTCACTTATTTATAACACACTGACATCAAGAGAATGGATTTCAATAGAAACAATGGCCTCAATAAAAAGGCCAAGTTTAAACCCCGTGCACTTACATAAAGACAGTTCCTATTGCCAGCAGTGTCCAAAAGAAAGTTCTATCCAGCTGCCTTTGTTTTTCAAACCTAATTAATCAGGTAACCATTCACAACCACGTCTACTGGGAGTGAAGGCTTCAGTAAAAGCAGAAAGGATTCCCACTGTCTTTTCTCATTGCCCTGGGGCAAGTGGAAGAGAGAGCCTCTCTTAATATCCAAACCATGAAGAACCTCATTTCCATTAAGTGTCCTCTATAAAAATAAAGAGCAGGGGATGGGAATCTTTATTTTTTACCTCTTTTAAAGAGACCTTTCTCACACTCCCTTAGGACAATCATAATGTATGATGATATGCTATGACACAGATGACCATACTGACATTGTGCAATGCTGTCTAGTTGATAAGGAGCTGTATGACTTCTCCAGGTAAATAATGTTCATCCCCAAGGTTGTGACACAATATTTTCCATAATCTTATTTTTCACAATGCATTTTAACATTTTTGCTTAAAAATTTATATTTGTCAAATGAACTTAATGTTAGCGGCTCCTTGAAATAGCTTATGGGCCTTGGTGTTGAGGAAGTAGCAATAATATGGCAGGATAGATCAAACCAGAAAAGCACTAAATTTTTTTTTTTTCAAGTCTAAATTAAGCTTTTTCACATGTCTACTGGTTATTATTTTTTAACCTGACCCTGAGGTCAAGACTTCTATAATTTCATTTAATTTTGAATATTTCAGCCTTCATATGTATTCTAGAAAGCCTTTATTATGTATCTACTCTTGGTTATGAGTCCTCATTTCCATCACTGAAGTCCTGAATGAAAACCTGTAAGGTGGTGGCACGTTACATCTGTTTTTTTCCAGCACAGAGTAATATCTCTTTCTGAAAACAAGGAATCTTTGATTACCAGCTAATACATATTTTTAGATATTATTGTTATTAAAATGCATAGTATGAGTTTCAGGTAACAATAAATACATTAAAAGTAAAGAATTAATTATTATTGCCCATGATTACAAGCAGCCTAATGAATAGTTGCCCTCTATAATTGCTTGTTTCAAAAAATGTCTGCTGACCACAGTTCATTTTTCATTTTGATAGGTGTAGCCATCCTCTCCTTCCCCCAATATTATATATGCCTCAGCCCAATCTTTAGAAAATTATCTGAGGATCACAGCATTACAATTCATTGAGCAGTTTTTCCTTTTTCTAAGAGATTATTAATATTTTACCAAAATACGTACTGTAAAGCTTCCTTACAGTTCATTGGGGTATTAACCTTTTTTATAATCAGTACTGTATAACAGTACATATGGCAGGATAAAATCCTGTGATTATGTATACGTGATATATAGAAGACAGTCTTACTCATGAATGTTTCCAAACCCCTGTGTAGTTAATAGGGTGATACAGTAAGCAGGTAAAAACCTTTTTTAAAATAGGCAATAATTTTCCCTGTCTTTCTTTCCCCCTTCATCTGCCATGAACACCAAGCTGTGATGCCTAATCTCTACAAAAGCAAAAATAATTTTTATTAAACCCAGCTAAAATTTGACAAATTGTGTAGAAAACTGTTCTCTGCATTTTCTTGTAGGTTTTAGTCTAGCTTAAATTTCCCAAGGTTTTGAAATTATTTTTGTTTCACAAAATAGCCAATGAACTTTTACTATCAAGCTGTATACTTTTATTTTTCTCCCCCTTAAAAAAAACCCAAACAAAAAAACAAACCCAAAACAAACAAAAAGGCTTTGTTATATGTTTTGCTTTATACAAATACTTTCAATGTATGGCTAAAGGGAAAAGCAGAACTGACTAGAGATCAGCTTTTCTGCAAGATTCTCAACCTATAAATGAAACAAAGCCTCAACAAAATGACCCATTCCAAAAATTGATTTTTTCACCCTCACCCACTCTTTTACTATTGTAGTCCTAAATTAGCTCCTAATCAAACAAGTTCAGAAGGTTTTCCTTCACACAGCACCCTGCACGAATGGATATACATTTCAGTAGTGAGAACAACTCTCTTCATGCTTAACTTTTGCAATATCTGCTGAAATCTACTTGACCAAAGTTTAAAGCTGTGAAGAAATCTTTGCAGTACTGGAACAAGAAGACATATAACAAGGAATTCATATAATAGAGCTTAACCCAGCAAGCAGAATTTTCACACAAAACATTAGAACTAGGAAAACTACACTTAAAAGAAAATCATGTTCCTTTATTAATAATATCTGACAGAATTTAACATATGCTTAAATGTCCCTGATGTTTTGGGGTTTTTTCCCTTGTAGTGATCAGCAAGAAATCAAAAAATGCTTCAAAAATGTTTGCAGGTGCAGCAATATATGACACCACTCTTTGGTATACAGTTAACAGGGAGACAGGAGTTTTTCCAAGAAATCAAATACAACTGGGAGAGGGGAAGGGCAAGATGCAACTCCAACTTCTAAAATAAAGGAAAAAAAACAAACCACCTACTGAAACTCAAGCAGTCTAAATAAGAGGCTGCAGAAAATGCCAAGTGTGTTTTCCCTTCACTTGAGCTTTTTCCCTTTCCAGTCATTTTCTGACATTTGCCCTTTGCCTGCTGTTTAGGTTTTTTTGAAACAGAAACTGAAAATCAAATTGATGGCATATCTCTACAGAAGATGCTGCAACACTGATCCAGTCTATTGAGAAGCTGAAAGGCAGTGTTTCTTTCCTTTTGTTTCTGTTAGTATAAATACCATGTAAAAACATGATACCATCTTACCACCAACTGATTTTTGCCCCACTTACATCTGTTTTATTTTCCCACATGAGTCTTTTCCAACTAGGGCTTCTTAATTGTTCTTTAATTCTCCTTTCATTCTCCTTTAATCTTTGATTTGTCTCTGTTTCTATTACACTTTCTATTTACAAGAGATTAGTCTTCCAAGTTCACCATGCACCAAAACTCACTTCATGTAGTATGTGTGCCATTTCATATGTACTATTCTCATGGATCTAGACAGCCTTGTTTGATGGCAATGACCATGGAGTATCTTGTGATCCTGCTTTGTATCCTATCTTTCTTTACTCAACTGCTTTGTAGTTAGCAATATAGGAACAGCTGTATCCAGTTATTGAAGTGTTAACTGTCCCTATTTATTGTGTAGTAGCAAGTAGCTTCATTAGTGAATGAAGATATATGTCTGCACAGTTGGATTTCTTGTGCATTGTGGGAGGGTTAACCCTAGGCAAAGAGCTGAATCCTATTTGGTCAGCACAGATTCACCTGTTTATCCTAAGTCTTGCCATCATTTTAACAAGTTGTATAGCTTTTAAAGACTATAACTAGTACCATCAACTTAAATAGAATATAAAGGAAGAAACTGTTATGTCCCAGTATAAGCACACGTGCGAATACTGAATGATTATTTAGGTTTTGTAAACATAAATAATGATCCAGGGATGCAAGAAATCTACTTAGCTGGAAAGGTTTGTTAAATTGCTAGACATAGCACATTCTAAAGCCATAGAAAGACTAGTGCAGGTAGGAAGCAAGTGAAAGTGGTTCACTGGGAAAGATAGTTCAGTAGGAGGAAGTGAGCTCTGAGGTTCAGGAGTGGTACAGTCTGGTCCATGAAGTTCTATGGAGTCTGAAGAAGAACCTGCTGAAATCCTCAAACATTTCCCATCCTACTCCTGCATACTTTACTCTTTCATCATTGCCTGTCCAAAAGTGTGGTCCCATTCCTCCTTCTTTCACTTGCCTTTTCTTCTCCATGACACCTCATCACTGAATGGCAGGGATCATTCAAGACAAAACTACAATGATTTGTAGTCAATGAACCTCTTCAAGTTCAGGTAATTCCAATTTCAATATCTCATACAGAGCTTACTACAAGACACTTTAAACAAAGTCATGACTTTTTCGTTCTGAAACATGAGTTAATTTTCTATTAATTTGCTTTTACTGCTCTGTTTTTAGGAATCAACATGATAATTTTAAAATTAAAAGCAGAGGCAAAAAAATAAATAAAAGGGTATGATATATTATTATCAGTTGGTGTAGTGTTGTGCATTAGAAGGCAAAGGGAATTTGATTTCAAAGCAAATTTAAAATGAAGAGAAAAATGAAATAAAGGAACGATCTCACAATTATGGACTATGATTTTTCCTCAGCAGTTTTGTGTTTTTTTTTTTTTTTTTTAATTAAGGCAAGTTTTAATGGCTCTTCTTTTCTAATCTTACATTATGCACAAGCACAGCAATTCCTTTTAACATTGGAAACAGCAGGTTAAGGTCTGCACCAAAGCAAAGGATGCCTTACTCTGTATCCTATTCCCTCACCCTCAAAAAAGTATTATAAGCTCAGTGCAATTCAATGCCAACTCTTAACACAGGTCTTCTAGTAGCTTATTTTTTCTATGACCAAGTTTTCAATTCAGGTTACATAAAACCTCACTCCTTCTAGGATTTCTAGTATTCATAAAGCTCTAGTAACAGAAAATGAGGCAATTCTTCATTCTAATTTCTCAGCACCATACGTAGTATCCTTTAATTTCCTCTTCTGAGAAAAGAAATAAGCTGCAGGACTTTCCTTGCTTTTTTCTTTACAACAAAACCTGATGAAAGTCCCTAGATAAGTGAAACCTAACTAGCCTTCATCACTTTTAGGGCCTGAATTTTTAATGTATTACATGTGTCTTCTAGGGTCCTTATACTTTCAAAAAGCTCCCTTACTCTTCCTGACTTGCAAGAGCAACAGCTCCAAAATAAAACAAAAAATAAAGGCCCAAACAATAATATTGCCTGCCCTTTCCCGCCTGCCCCATAATGACAGGGGGGCCTTCCCCCCCCCCCGGATGCTAACAGGAATGTCTTCTCTTTTGAGGTGAAGCTTATGTAAGTGCCATTACAACCATGAAAGCAGTCTTTTCTGACTTCTGATGGTGAGGTAGTTCAAGCCTATCTCTGGAAAAAAAAAATACAATAAAAAAATTAGAGGCCCAGTCTTTCAGTGGTATGTAGAGGCAGGAGATCCTGATCTAGAGCTTTAACCAGGTTAAAGAGAAGGGAAGACAAATAGTGCTGGGAATGGAAACAGAGCTTTGCATAGATGCCTCCTTCTGTAGGCTGGGAGTCTAAGCTGCCAGGGGTTGCCATAGGAAATTATTTTATACAAATAGGTGTATCTGTTTAACAGAGAAGAAATTCAATGAAATTTCGTTAACATGGGTAGAGAAGAACCAAGATATAATAGCAGGAATACTGCCTTGAGGTTAATGTTGGTACGCATAGGTGAATAATCAGAGAGTAGGAGGGAAGAGCTGGTAAAAAAAGCAAGCCATATGGGTTGATACTTTGTCATATATTTAGAGACATGTCAGTCTCATTAGTCACATGTTCTTTTAAAACATGCCAGATGAAAAGTGTAATTAAACCTTTTGCTTTCATTTACTATTGAGTAAGTCCAAAGTCTTCTCAGTTATCCAGTGGAGTTACTGCAGATTTACTCCCAGCCAGATGGCAGCAGAATTTCCTTCATTTTTTCATTAAGAGATATACAAGCACCTGTCACCCCTTGCTTCCTCTTGCAACCTCAGCAACGGAGGAGAGCTCTGGTGCTGGATAATGGAGAAAGGTTCAGAGTAAACATCTTTCACTACTAACTACCGGGAAAGCATTCTTCAATTATTCACTAAGTCTAAAGAGATAGAACAGTTGTGGAAGGCTATTTTTATCCTGTTGGAGAAAAGCATTTTTCTCTAGGAAAACAAAAACAACAATAAAAAATTGAGTTATAATTACATTTCCCTATGTCCTGTAAAAGGCACCGTGGAATTGGGCAGAGGAGTGAACAATGTGTCACCTCAGGCCTGGCCTCCCTTTTAGTGACAGGCTTTCCCAACAGAGGTAGATGGGAAAGCAGTGCAGTTTTCAAATCTGGGAACAGCAGTCACTGATTTTACTGGGGTTCTGGAAAGGTACAGGTCACAAAATCACAGAGTAGTTGAGGTGGGAAAGGATTCTGTAGGTCATCGTATCCAACCCCCTGCTGCTGGATTATATAGAGCTGGTTGCCCAGGGCTATGTCCAGGCATTTTTTTTTATTTTCACCAAGGGTGAAGATTCTACAACCTCTTTGGGAAACCTGTGCCAGTACTCAGTCACCCTCACAGTAAAAAAGTGTTTCCTTATGCAATTCAGGAATTGCACTGGTTGATGGATGCTTCCATCCTGTCAAGGAGAGCAAAAACTACTGGACAGAGATTCCAAGGGTTTGCTTTGGGACACCTTATGGCACCCTAAAGATGTCACTTGCACTCTCCATCTTGGCTCCAATTTGGGATAATAATTCCTTTCACTTATCCTTTTTTCATTTTAGTGAGTTGCTGAGCTGAGGATAATGGGTGCCAGGCTGTGGGTGCACAAGCACAGTGGATCTCTGATCTCTGGTTATAGCTACTGAAGCTAGAAAAATAATTAATAGACCTTCCCTTTTCCTACATGTCGTGAAGAAAATTGTATCAGCGAAAACCAGGACACTACAGCATGTAGATATCCCCTCTCATATCACAAGCACTCGCTAATCATCCAGACTCACACCTAAACAGGCTCAATGTCTTCTATGTTCCTTTCAGAAACATTTAAAATATGCATCTGAAAAAGGTATTGTATGATGAAGTACAAGTGACATACAGAGATTGAGAGAAAAGGCCTTTCCAGATTGGAACTTGAACACAGAAATCCTGGAGTATTTCCTAGCTAATGAAGATTTATTAGGAGTTGGGAGAGAGATGGTATCAACTCTGAAGCTGGTTGAGAATAGGGGAATGTAGACCTGACCCTGCCAAGAACAAAGCAAATTTGCTTTGGTAAGGATGATCTAAAAGAAAGTAGCAAGCACAGGTGGGAAAGATAGAAGGAGAGAAAAAGAAAATAAGAAATTTTGGCTGCCTGGTTTAGAGGTTGGTTGTTTGCCTCTCACAATGGTCTGGGAATTTATGAGTGTAACTTTAATAAATTAACTCTGAAACCTCTAACCCCCTTTTCCTCCTTTATATACTTGCCCTCTGCCTAGCTCTTCTCCTCCTCTAGTAGTCATAACATCCACTTATGACTATGTACCAATTCTGCTGAGATATAAATTATTTTTTTCAAGGTGGCATGAAGGGATTAAAAAACAACCTGGGTCATTTGTTTTAAAATTTCATTTTAATTAAGTTATTCTTATCTTGAATTCCCATGCAATCCAATTACCTGTTCAAATTTTAATGCATTCTCTAAATGTAAGCTTTCTCCTCCTCACTATTATTAAAAATAGTTATTAGTTTCATAAACCTTAGTACATAATTAGCAAAAAAGTATCATAGCCCTGCTGACTCATCATTTTCTCTATTGGTTTTATTATGGCATTTAAAAATAGAGTTTTAAGTATTTACCAAATATCTACAAATAGTGCTTGTCAGTGATACCTTTTTGTGGGAGCAAACATACTGTTACTCTGGAAAACACTTGTAATGAATGTTTTCCTCATTAGCAACAGGAACTGGTAAAACTTGGCACTTTTGATCTTCAACAGTTCACAGGAGGTTCTTCTTAGCCTTGTTTCCTAGGGAAATGAAGCTCACACTTTCACTGTCTGTCTATTTAACCAGCTGGATGGAAAACAGAGTGCCTATTTTTATTGTATGTGAGTGGGAAACTGCACTGTGACCTCAAGCGGTTTTAGATGCTAGGGCATTCACATGCAGTATGGATTATCTGTACCTGAGCCACAGAAAAAGCTTTGATTGGAGCCTGGACCTTTGAGGGATGAGTACCTGCTAGAGGGAAGATGGGCCATTTGTGAACCTCTGTTGTCTGTCTGGCACTAGTCTAACTCGGGGGATATTTCAGAGTGCTCAAGACCTTCCTTCCAGAAGTAGACAGCTGTATGTAACCCATGATGTCACAGCTTTGGAAAAGGTGAGAACATGCATACGGGAGACCAAGGTTTCATGATGCACTGAAAATCAAGACACTCCTGCCATACTTATAGAGCTTTTTATGCCAAAGAGAGTCAACAAGACAAAAATCCTAAGTCAAATCAGTCTTTCGTGGTTCAAGTGTTCACGTAGTACTTATTTCCTTCCTATACTGCTTTAGCAATATGAACAAGTGGTCACAATAGCTAGTCTATTCACTATTCCATGTGAGCCTGCAGGCATACCTGTACCCATTTAGTATATGAGAGGGAATTTACATGTCTTCTGCAGAGGGATAAAACAGCCAAAATTAATGGAGACAGAGTGAACATGCAGACAATAACCAGAAGGGAACAAATGTGCATATTTCATGGCCGTGCTTTCACTCACGGATTGTTTGTATACCCATAGTCTCACACCGATGAGTTTGGCTCCCAAATCCCACCAAAGAACCAAGATTAGGGTTTCTTTGAAGTCTGACTGTGAAAATTAAAGATCCTTGTGTAACACACTCCAAGAACTTGTTGCAGTGTTATAGTTCCAGGACTTGCTGAACCTCCCATTTAATTTCACGACCATTTCAGACCTCTGAGCGTACTGTCTTTGTGCCTTGTCTCTATTTTAGGGCTGAGTGTCAGTTGAGGTTATTGTGTATCTGCATACTTAACAGCTTAGCACGATTTAGAATTGGTTGTATCAAGAGAATGACTAGCCTTCTAAAAAAACATCTTGTGTGTTTACTCTTACAGAAGAAACAGAGCTTTTGCAAAACACATCAGTGGGATTTCAAAAGTCTATAGGCAGCTCTACCTTACAGCATGCCATTCACAGAACATACTGTGACAGATACTAAAATTTTCAGACCCTCTGACTGGGTCACAATCTGGCTCTTTCAAACAACACTATTGAGGTAGTGGGACTTTTTTCACTTTCTTCCAACAAGCATTCCTTTCATCTCAGTTGAAAGCCTTTTCCTGTCATTTTCTCTTAATAATCTTCAATAAAAAGCTGCATATCTCCTGCCATTTTTTTCCTTTCCCATTTGTTTTTCTGGATGACTCCCAAGTGTATCTATACTATATGCACTCCAGGGACAACTTCAGCATAAATAGCTCGTAGCCCTGTAGAGCTTATCCAAACCTATGGCATTCAGATACTGTTAGCAGCTGTATGAAGCACAAGCCACTTGACTCCAAAGAAAGGGAGGGGCCGCTAAGTCTTGTGTCTTCCTGAAGTCAGAAGTACACAGCAAAATCAGTGTCTTGATTTAGCCTGTCTAACCTGACCCTTGCCCAAGGCCTTGTCACCCAAAGCTTCCTCTGTAGTAATTTTGAGAGAGGGAGATGGTCTCACCCACTCCCTGCACCTGAAGGAACCCTTACTAGTTGTCTCAGCATTTTAATGCAGGCCACAGAGCTCTTTTCAGAGTGACCCAACATTCCTCCTCTTACTTCAACATCTTTACCACAAGTCTTTGTATTGATTCATTATCATGACTTTTCTTTTTTGAGCATCTCAGCCTCATTGTTAGTTCTCAGTTCTCTCAGTATGGCTTTAGAGGCTTCAGGTTGTTTATTGACGTATATGTTGAGGTTTTCTTCCCTCCTGCCTAGTGTCTGATCAAAGCAATCAATAAATGAGTGCTGTTATTATATTTCCTAACTCTTTGAGGATCTGCTACAGAGAAGGCATTGCCTGCTTAATTGATGAAAGGAAAGCTAAGAAGAGTCTCTTTCGTGGCACATATAGACACTTGAGAAGTGGAAAAAGGAAGAAGCTTATCCCCCCTTCCTAAAGACCTTGAAGTATGACTTGAAAGGCTTCTATTCCATCACTTACTGGCAACCTTTTGTCTTAGAAACCTCTGAAATATCTACATCCACAGCTGCACCACTATACTCCAAATTGGCAGGGTAAAAAGGTACCACCTCTGCACTGTTTTTTCTTCAGTACTTTTTTATTGGCCAGCTAAAATTTTAGATTAGTTGTCTAGTTATATGTTCTGTGAAAATTGCTGAAATTCTTGCAAAAATTACACAATTAAATAGCCACACACAGCTAAATTATTGCTTAGCATTCTAGGAATTAGGAGTTCAAAAGTACATGATTTGAATTTTTTATAATTGCAACAGCTAGCTTATAGTATTTTTTCTTGTGTCATACTTGACTTCTTAGGCTTTCAGGAGACCTTGATCACTCTGCAAATAATCCCACCAAAGCTTTTTCTTTATAAATCTATGGGTTTAGGTCAACTCTGAAGTTTAATTAACTTGGGAAAAATCCCACCCACCTGATTGACAGTTCTTAGCTAGTACAGCAGAAACTTGTTATATATGTCTTCTGATTCCTTTGTTGTATCTGTGGCATTACTCAGGGCCTCAGAGCTGGACTCAATTCTCAGTCATTCAGCTTTGATTTCCGATCTTATCTTGGCAAGTGCTTTGCCTGTAAAAATGCACTATTAAGACATTTTGTAGGCACAGACATGGGGTAAATCCATCCTAGCCTAACTTTACTGACCCCAATACATTTACCTCTGGTGTGAAATTGCCTCAAAGTAGAAATGAGCAGGTTGAGGGGATTTCATTACAATAGCCCAGTGATGCATATTGCCCAGACCTACCTTCTCAATATTTTCTTAAAGATTGAACTTACCATGACAGTGATCTCTCAGGAATGCTAAACTTTAAGCCTGTGACAGTTGGAATCTATAGGGCTGCTCATGGGCATAAGTGCTTCTGCGGGATCATGGCCTCTGGGGAGGTGTTGGCAGGGGTAGGTGATGGAGATTAATAGCAAGGAACCCTAGGGGCCAAATTAATTTTCCTCATGGAGTATAGGAGGCAACACTGTAGCTTATATTTTTTCTGTATGAAATGCTATTGAACAAAACAATTTATCCTGACAAAGCTCCAAATGGCTGTCAGAAAAGTAGCATTACATTTATTTTTAGCCTGTTTTCCTAAGGAAATATGGCTTCTTTGATCATGCTGTATGCATGAGCATATGTGAAACAATATGTGTGTAACTGCCTAAATGTCTGATTTTGTCCCTCTCCCACCATAAAGTTGAGCTGACTGGGCAATTTCAACCACGTTTGTGACAGGAGGACAGAGGTCTCGAGGAAATTACTTTCTACAGTGTGAAAATAGAAAGGCAGGTAAAAACAAGAGAACCATTTAATTTCCTCCCATGAGAGAGGGGCTGTAGCGTGATCTCATTGCTTATTAGACATCTGAGAGTGCATATTGTTCAAACTGATGGCATAAATCCATATGAAGACAAGTTTCTTTCTTTCTACTGGTCACAAATCTACTGTTTTTCTTCACAGCTGTTCTTTCCCTCTTCCAAGAACCATATCACCTTCTGGAGACTTTTCTTACACTGCTTTAACAGGCTGCACTTCTCCTTTACATTTACATCTAAGAGTTGGAAGGACCTTGGATAAGGCATTAAAATGAGAATTATCAAATTTGGCTTGGCAATGAACCTGCTGGCAGATCAAGCAAAGGACTTCTCTCCAGACCTCTGTTTCCCCTTCACATGTTACTGTGTTTAGCACTCTTCAGAAAGAGGGAAACTTTTGACCCTGTGGACAGAGTAATCTGGCTCTGTCTGATTTAGGTTCTCTGTGTGCTCCTGAAATTAAAATTTTTATGATCTGAGGACATCTTTCCATGTGGCCAAGGGATTTTTTTTTTTCCTTTTTTTTTTTTTTTTTTTTAATTTACAATATCCACCTTTTGCCATTCCTGTTTGCTATACAGCTGGAAAGGTTTACCTTTGAAATATATGAGTTTGAGATGGGAGTGGATCTTCCTTTTGCACTGAAGCAGTTTGCTTGCCAGCTCAGTGTAACTGATAGTGCAAAATGTTACCGTTAAAATTAAAACATGCCTCCAGTGAGTTCCAGTAGGATATAAACTTATCAAAATCCGTACTCTGAAAGGCACCAGAGCACACAGCTTAAAGACTTTGGTTTGATTCTCAGCAATGTTTAAGCATTTTGAGATCTGTGTGTTGTTCTTCACTACACTTTCCTGGTGGAATACCCGCAAGAGTGGTCTTTTACAAGGCTAAACTTATCAGCCTCTGCACACAGTAGTGAGACTACGCAGCAGTAGAGTGGATACCTTGTGCCTCCTAATGTAGCCAGCTAAAGCAAAATTATGGAGAGAAACAGACTGAACCTCTTAAATTTGAACTACTACATGTGAACTGAGAATATAAAATAGAAGCAGTGACCCCTGAATTATTCTACGTTCTAACATGCATTATTTTTCTTCAGAGCCTGAATAGAGATGCTTCAAATGAGATGAGATGTCACTCTTGATGTGAAAGCTAATATAAACTGGAGTTTCTGTCTCACAAGAGATAGATATTTTGACACTTGGTCCTGAGTCAGGAAAAATAAAAGTGAAATAGCAAAATTTTTCATAGGGATAAAAAGTTATATGAAAAAGTGGAGTCTGGAAATGTCAAAATGGTTTGCTTCTTTTCATGCTGATAATAATATTCCCATCATGCTGTGCTGCTCTAGTCTATAGGAGTGGTAGTTCTGTGTCACTCACTTTTCTAAAGACTTTCCTCTTGCTTATCTCAACTTCCTCTGCAAGGAACTTGCATATTTCTTTTGGCTAAAATACCACAGGACCTGGAGTGCTTGGCTGTGACTGATCAGTGACTCAGATACTAATATTCTCTTGATTTTCTGATCCCCAGGGAAACAAGTAATTATGCCAAAATAATATTTCCTGATGAAAATGCTCAGTCAGGTGTTAGGGTAGACAGGGAATAACCAGACTTTTCTTAACCAATCTTATTTAGCATGTGCAAATATGTACAATATGTACAAATATCCGAAATAAGTCAATACTACCTGTTTGTCCTCTTTCAAACAGTGGACACTCGATGCATTTCTCATGCATCATGGGGGCATTTACGCCCTTCAGCTGGGCTCTAATACCTCTCTTGACATATTTGTTAGTGAAGAAGATTCATCACCTGTGGTGTGACCTAGAGTGTGCTGAAAAACACAGCCCTTGCACATTTGTTTGAACTTTCAGGTTGTTTTTCTTCATTTTGATTTGCAGTCCTCTGCAAATATTTCCTGTAAACACCTACATCACTGAGCTTCTTTAGTGAAAAAAACAGCTAGGCAAATAAATAAATAAAGCAAATCAGGTATGTAAAACAATGAATTTATCTCAGATAGCCAGAAACACTTAGGAAAAAGAAAATTTCCGTTTGAGTCCTCCTAGATCATGCACAGGAAATTATTGCATGTTTCTTATATTGGCATCTGGCTTTTCAGAATTCACACTGCTTCATGTCCTATACAAATGGCCAGCACTGGATCCAGTGCCAGTCATTATTGTTGATGCAGCAATGTCTTCTCTGAAAACAGACTGTTTTTGTTTTTTTTTTCCTGCCACAATGTCCAAAGAACTATGACACTAGCAAGATGATAATTTTATTCAGCACTCAGAAGACAATAATTTATCCCCTGTCTTATACCTGTGGGTGACAATGTTGGTTTCATTTAGGAGAGTTATGCAAGCTGATGAGAATGGATGCTCTTAAAACCAAAACAGAAAAATAAAATTATTCTTATAATAAATCAGTAATACAGAAAATGGCTAATTTTAAGAAGTAGAAAGTTTGCCTTGACTGCTTCTCATGATCACTGTGTAAGCTGCATAACTGGTTACCTTAAAATTTGTTTTTCAATACAGTTTGGTCGAATGTGTGGAAATAAGAATTTCTATTACTTGGGTGAAAAGCAACATATATTATTGCTTTATACAACACTTCTTATTTTGTGGATGATATTAAAGAAGGAGCTCTATCTAGACCCTGAGGAGACATGGATAAGCATATTTTAGGATCAAGTTCTTAATCAATATCCTGTGACAGTTTATTATTATCAGGTGCACAGAAACACAATGATATGGTAGTTTGGGCCCTTGTCCACAAGCCATTTTTTCAGGATTTTTCTACATCTCTGACTCTGGTAATTTTGTAATTCCACCTGTCCTCCTGCCTTGTGTTTTCACATGCATGTCTGTGCTGCTTCTTTTGTTCCTTTGGGGAAAGGACCATTTCAGATTTTCTTTCCAATTAGCATGTTGTTTTTATTTCATTCATCCAGTCATGGGTAATTTCTCTGTATTGCATTATCTGATTGAGTTTATTGCTCAATTTCCAGGCTTCTCTCTCAAAAAAAATCCAAAAAACAACCAACCGAACAAACAACCCAAAACCAAAACCAAACTTCTTATCTCACTGTGGTTGAATTTCTGAGGATAAAACAAAATGAAATACCACCACCTATTCCATAGGGAAATTAAAAAGTATAGTTTGATTGGTGTCACTAAATAATTTTGGATTTTTGTTTTCTTTGGGGATGGGCAAAATTTTGGTTTTATTAATATTAAAATCTCTACAAAAAAAGTTTTAAAGTGTCACATTGTTCATTGCACTGCCTTCCTTCACCCAAGAAGGGGAAATATGCTTTTCCTATATTTCATGCTAGATGTTAAACAAGGTGTTAGAAGCAATTGAAATCTTCTCCGATTTTTTAAGGGTAGCCTTCAATTAAATTGCACAGTGTTTTCATGGGCAGTGTGTGTGCTGTCTACCATCTTTCTGAGCCAAAGCTTATGACTGAAAGCAGGTTAGTGTTTCCTGGAACATGTCCAGATTCATGCAGTCCAGGAAAAGGCTGAAAACTGCCAAGCTCTGGAGTACTGATACTTCTTTATAAACACCACTAAGCAGGTAGCTTTCAACCTTCAGTGCACACATTCAGCTGAACAGGACGAGTTGGTATGGCAGTTTCATGACTGGTGTAAGTGCACATCGTATTTCTGGTGGCAGTTAAATTCTTCTTGCCACATAAGCAAAATCACTATTATTTCCTACCTGTAAGATGAATAAGATGAACAATATAAATATCAGTGTGAATTTACAAATTCTGATCCATAAGTCATCCCTATGCTGAAGATACTCTTTTTGTTAGTCCTTTCTGTTGTAATTTAGCAAATCTTAGAGGGAGAGGAGTAGTATTACAAAGAGTTACATTGCCAGATATATTTCCGTCCCTTTATAGGAAGTAACAGTCTTTTCATTTGGCTTTTGTCTTCACAAGATGTCAGTCTTTGGCACCTGAGTTAATTCCTTACATGTAATATTTGTTGTTGCTTATAAAAGACTGCTTTATAAAGCATGAAGAAACTGTTGATTTATCTCTATTTTCAAATCTTTATATAGAAACCAAACCAGAAATTAAAATATTTATGAAAGGCAGATTTGTTACTCTGATCATCCCTACACTAGTTTGATTAATCCCAACGATAATAGCTTAAAGAGATTTTGATAGAACAAAGAGTTAGAGTTAATGATTCCTAATCTGTTAACATTCAGTTCTAATTTATATTTAGTAATTACATTAATATTAAAAAAAAAACCCCAAACAAAAACCAACGAAACCAACAACCCAGACAGGAGCACCTGTGGGGGTGTACTGCAGGAAAGATAATTCCATTGGTGCCTTGAAAGATGATCCTGAAGCTGCCTTAGTTTTGCATCTGGAAGCCTGGCTTGCGTTCCTGCTTGTTCAAAGGTGGACTGAGGTAGTCGGACATTGCAGTGTGTTCACACTAAACTGAGCACAGCCCAGCAATAGGATTTCTGCTGTAATTGGATGATTAAATAAAATTCTTCTTTTATGAAATCTTTAGAAAGTTGCCACCAGCTGGTCAGAGGACTCATTGCATTCTAGAGGACAGCTACATTGAAATCCCTGTTCTGTGTAACTCAGAACAATGATTTACAGGTAGTTATTCCCCATCGAAGCTGAGTGTCCTCATCACCACCTGTAAAAAAGCATACAACTCCTAGGTATATTTTGAACATATGTGTAATGAGTAAACTTTCCTTACAGAGTCAAGAGATTAGTCATTTCTATAACGACTGTGAGGCATTTTTTCAAAATAGAAAGGGTGTTTTGTTTTAGACAAGAGTTTGTTTCTCACTAAAAAAAAGACAAGCCCTAACATTTTTTAATAAATTATAAGTCTGAGGTTTTGAAATTTCTGCTCATTTGATAAAGAAACTTCAATGGCAAATGGAACAAATCCAAATTCTGCTAATTCTGTTTCTATCTTCCTATTTGACAACAGTTATTATGGTTCACTTTTTATTTTAGGCCACTCACCTGCTCTACCTGGCCATGCCCTGGTGTTGTGCACTTTCCATGGACAATAAGGATACACTTGTGCAGCCATTCTGTTCTAGACAGCTAGAGCACAAGTCAACTCTGCCATTTTTGCAAGGAAGGTCTAGAGGTCACCAATTCAGCCCTGAATGTCAGTGACAAAATACTTGGCATCTCACTGATGCCATTCATTCAGACAAAGACATTCTTTCTACTAGCTTTAATTAATAAATACTTCTTGCAATTACAAATTGTTAATCTTCTCTGTTAATGAGTTAGCAATCATTATGAGGTGCAAAAGCTTGCTGAATTATTACAAATTTTAAATGATTTTACGTGGGAAAAAGAGACTGTATTTTTTTATAAACCCTTCTTGTCTTTTCTGGTAAGCACAATGGATATTTCTCAAAGTGGAAAGATGGACACACAGGGCAGGGAGACTCCCTCAGGATTCATTAATATATCTACATTTTACACATTTCCATGGTGAATAAATAGTATTTTAGAGACGCATAGCAAGAAAATTGTAGTTATACAATTATATATACATGTATACATATAAAAGCTGCATACATTGACTGCATCTGAAAGTACAAGTCATCACTATCAGCTTCATGGATTTCTTCCAAAGCCCACTGGAATGAATGGAAAGACTGCCATTGACTTTACTGAGTTCTGGGTCAGGCAATGTGGCTTTAAATCCTAGGTCATTGATTTCAATTAAAAATATGTGTCTTTTCTACTCCACAGATTCTTCAACAGGGAAAAAATAAAATCAATCAACCAGAGGGGAAAATGTATATTTGTTTTGAACTTGTGCTCTTTAATTACCCCTGAATATTTCTTGAAGTGATAATTTTCTTTTTATACATGTGTCAGGCCTGGTACTTTCATAGACATAAGCCAGAAGAATGTTAAGCAGTTTACAGAACATACAGGAGGACAAGCACATCCTTTCCATGATCTATGCCCCTCTTGTGCTCTAGTTTAAAAACAAACACACACAGTGAGACCACCTTCCAACTGAATGGGGATGCATAAAATATGTGCCTCTTGTCTTGAAGTGCTGGATTACTTTGTGCAGGCTATCATCCTTGCTACCTTTTAGCATCTGAACTCGCCAACCCAAAAAGAGATTGTCAGGGGGAATATGTCCCCACCTTCTCCTCTCTGTATGTCAGAAACCTACACCTTCTCTGCCCTGCATGGAAGCCAGTTGTCCTGTGGGAAATGTAGATAACTTCCCAAATCTCCTTTCTAAGTGTTCTGGCAATTTATTCTCTTCATGAAGAGTCCAATACAATGCCTGAGATTTGAGCTGCAGCAAGGGGCAAAGGTACTTTGATAAGGTCTCAGACTTTCCTGATGGAAATGCCAGACCCTGCTCTTTTCTTGTGACTTGGCTAAGGAAGGAAGGAGATGGGAAGGAGGTGGGACAGTTTCCCCACTCAGCCAGCTGCCTGCTACACCAGCATCCAGCTGCAAAGTCCTGGATGAACAGGGGTGCTTCTACACAAGTGCAGAAACAGGATTTAACCACCTAAGGAAATTGTTGAGGTGCTCAGGCTAATAAGTGGGGTTTCAGAGTGGGAAGGTAGGTCTTAGGTTTTAGGGTGGCTATTAGAAAACAAAATGGGTAAGAAAGAGGGAAAGGTTTACAATCCGTCTTGCTGCTTCAAGCCTATGTATCCAGAAAAACTAAGTATTTTCAGCAGCCACAAGATTCACCCAAGAAAAAGCTTTTCATGTGGATTTGTCTCAGCTTTTGAAAAGGAACAACTGGCTAGTTCTACTTTACAATGTGAGTTAGGGAAGAGAATTTACCATGTCTCTCTCCCTTTTTCCTATTGCACTTGTACAATTACACTCACAGACCATTTTCTGTTTTCATTTCTTACCAGATTTTCCATTTACATGCACACTACCTGTGCACTTTTTACACATTTCCAGCAGTGCTGACAGTAAGGCAGTGGCTGGTAGGCAGAGGAACACTAACAGCATACCTTACAATAGCCTTACAGAAAGTGTGTGGCATATGAATTGCAGTGGCTACAATGTGATCTCCTTGGGCTAGAGACTGTATTTGTCCTTTCCTTCCTCCTGTAACAGCTCCTGCTGCATCCCTCAAGGTGCTGAGCAAATCACAATTTCAGGAATTGCTTTCTTGCTCCAGAAGTTTTCCCTGGGCTTTGTACCATGAACTCTTGAAGAATTCAGAGGAGCAGAGGAAAGGAGTTAACCTTGAACCTTTCCTAAATGTCTTGCTTATTTTTTAAGTTTACAGTTTTCTGCTTCTCTTCCCAAAGTTTCTTTGTTTACAATTACATAATTGATAGCTTAACCCTCTGTCCCCTCAGACCATTTAAAAATCCAATATAAGTAACACCTCAGAAACAACCTCTTGTGGCCTTTTACTCTTGTCAGCAGAAACTGGGTGTGGGCTGCTTTTGCTTTACTTACTATGTGAAAATGGTTCTTTTGTTTTATAAACTGTTCTTAAAATATCTGGCCATCCATTTATGTGTGTAGGTTCCAATTCCCTAGACATGGCGTTCCTTTCAGCACTTCATATTCTCTTTAAGATTTCATTTTCCATGAGAGGTATAGTGAGTAATCCTGCAGGGGGAAAATTACATGGACAGTTTATGGGTGTTTTGCTTGCTTGTAGCTAGGTTATCTGATTAGCTTTAAAATGTATTTTAATTGAGGGGGAACAGGGATGAGCTGTTGGACCAGAGACTGTTAAAAGTAATCCATACAGGTTCAGTTGCTCTGGCTTATATCTGAATTTTTTTATATATTTTACACCACTTGGGACTGTACCAGAACACTACAAAGAAATAATACTTTTACTCAAATATGAACAATGCTATACAAACACTACAAAGCAACTTTTGTTGTTGTTGTTGTTGTTGTTGAAATAAAGGCAACACCATACATGGAATAGGCTTACTCACAATCTATTAAAGGGCTCGCAAATCTGCAGAAGGGACAAGTCCTTGCCTTTGGAGGTTACTGTGAAAAGATATGTAGGCAGTTCAATAGGATCTCCAAAACACTGTAGAACAAGATAGATGTATTAAGAGATACTTCACCATAGGAGGCTGAGGAACTGCAAAAGACCTCAAAAGAGAACATGATCTTCTACAGAGCAAGCTGTTTAACACAGGGAGACAGCTGCAGAAGTCCAAGTGCCTGTGAAGGATGGCTTAAGAAAGGAGAATATCCATCTTGTTTATTCTTTTTCACTTGCTTCAGTTTGCTGGAGTCTGATGCCCCTTTCCTCCCTGAGCCACAATGCTCTACAAAGCTTTTTGTGCCATTCCTTTGCCTTCAACCCCCCCCCTCCCCCCGCTCCCATTTTCACTGCCTGGAATGTTTCACACTTTGAGTCATTTCCCTCCCCTGCTCCACTGCTGCTGTCTTCTTCCTCTCTGTGCAGGGTGGTACATGAGTAAGTGAAACCACTGATGAATTGTAGCAGAAGGCAAAAATGTAGGTATCAGTAGTTTGTAATCTCTTGAGCAGTGTTTGGTTGAACACTCTGTATGTGCTTGTCCTGGATGTCATCAGAGAATTTGTAAAAGCTTTCTTGCAGGTCTCTTCACACCACGATCATGGTTTGTATATTTGATAACCTCTTGAAATTAGTAGCAAATAAATTCATTAAGGTCCCAAATGGGGGAGGGGGCACTGATTTATGTATTCTCAATGAAGCCCTTTTAATATCACAACACAAGCAGTCTGAGACGTTATTAAATTAGATACACTGTGAAGCTCTGAGTCAGAGCCTCAACTTCAGCTTTGTAACATACCATGCTCTGTTAGCTTGGAAAGATGCTTTAGGTTTCTTTTTGTGTGTTTTCTATATTCAAATCTGTCTTTACTTTCAAAGTCAGATTTTCCCCTTCTTGTGCCCTATTTCCCTGAATCATTTTGGATACTTGCAAATCTGTTGTATAGGCTCCACAGTTGAAAGAGTTATATCTAGTAGCTTAACCTTTCAAAGCCATTCTACATCTTTGTTAGCTGGAAAGTACAATATTTGGCATAAAATACTGCTTTCAAAGCAGGCTGAAAATCAATCTTATTTATCAATACGCAGATAGTGACATGTTTTCAGCCTAAATAAATGTGGAAAAGAAGGGGTAAAATACCCAGAGCCTTCAGTGCCAAACTGTCATTTTGGGAAAGAAGATAACAAAGATTGTTCTAACTTGATATGTGCTGGATCTAGGCTAAATTTACTATTTGTTACATGCTACCCGCATTTCATATAAGGAAATAAAAAGCATTACATCCAGGTTTCTTTGATCTGCCATATTGCACAAGCATTCCTACCATCTCGTGTGTCTCAAGGGAAAAAGAGAAATTCAGTGAAGAAACAGAAAAAAAAACACCAAAAAAGGAAAAGAAAAAAGTTGAAACTGTGTATGTTTTTTAGATTCTGTTTGTTTTTAAGATTTCAATGAGAACTGTTCTTTGTCATCTTACAATATATTCAGAGAGGAAATTTAGGAATTAAATATTCATTGCTGCTTTTAATGATTAACATGGGGTTTCAAGGGAAAAAAAAAAATCTATTTGTTAATGAAGTCCCGATTCTGAATTAGCAATAATGGGTGTCCAAATAATGCATCTTCCGTGAATGTACCTTAGACCAAAGAAAGCAATAGATTCAGTTTGGTGTAGGCCTGTGGTGATGTGGGGATTCTGACAACGTGCAGCTTATGAATTCCTGCTAAGTACTGGAGACTCTATACTGGTCAGACTGCCAAACTCCATTGTGAAAGCAGAGCTCACTTTGCTTCTCTGCTGTCTGTTTTGAGGCAGAGCAGGGAGGCACTGGCACTAGTCAGTTTTGTATCTGGCATGAGGCTGACCACAGACAGTTGTTAAAATCTGTTTGCCATCCATTTAGTTGCAACACCCTTGAGTAAAGATCATTTGGTTGCCAAAGTCAGAAGGTGGATTGTTTTCTGCTCCTTTTTTATTTTGTTTGGTTTTGGGGTTTTTTAATTGTTTTTATTCTGAGACTGAATGTTAAGAGACTAGCTTTTCTGTATCTTATGGAGAAGATGTGGAAAAGCGTAACATGAGGCTCCTGAAAATTTTCTACTAGAAGACCAAAGAATCCTTAGAAGAAGTGGGGTTATTTTTTAATTATTCTTTCCAAGCCAGTTAATTTTTTTACTGTTTAAAGTATAGAGATAATGTTTTCTGAAGCTCTTAACAAAATTGTCAAATATCATACAAACTTGAGACAGCAAACTGTGAAATTATAATTCTTCATAGCCCTTTCTTACCTTCCCTCCATCTGATTCCCCACAGTGGAACTTTGTGAAGGACTGTCCTTAGTGCACTGTCTGAAGATCTCCTCACTTGCCTTAGATTTTGATGGTCCATATACAAAAAAAGGCAAATGGCAAAGACCTTTGACCAAGAAAACATATTGGGAAAGACCTAGGGAATTTAGGCAAACCGCAGATACTACAATGGTGAACATCCAGCATGAGGAGAGACAAGAAAATCCATTCTGTAGACAGACTATGCTTGAGAAAACTTTGTTATTCTGAAGGCCTGTAACACCATTTTACCACCACAGATGGTATGTATAATATAACTTTAAGACATTCTTTTTATTATTTTAAATAATATTAGGGTATTACAGTAACCAAAGACTTGTCCATTAAATTCCTCTGTGCTGAGTACTATTTATACAGCCTTCCAGCTCTAAACACGCTTGTCATTATTTAAACCCAGCTGTCAACTAAGCATGACACAGCTGCTCACTCACTCTCCCCCCATGGGGTGGGAGAGAGAATTGAAAAGATAAAAGTGAGAAAACTTGTGGGCTGAGATAAAAACAGTTCAATAGGTAAAGCAAAAGCTATGCATGGAAGTAAAGCAAAATAAGGAACTCGTTCACTGCTTGCCATAGACAGGTGGGTGTTCAGCCATCTCCAGGAAAGCAGGGCTCCATCATGTCTAATGGTTACTTGGGAAGATGAATGCTGTCACTCGGAACGTCCTCCCCTTCCTTCTTCTTCTCCCAGGTTTATATGCTGAGCATGATGTCATATGGTGTGTAATATCCCTTTGGTCAGTTGGGGTCAGCTGTCTTGGCTGTGTCCCATACCAGCTTCCCCAGCCTCCTTTCTGGTGGCATGGTGTGAGAAGCAGAAAAGGCCTTGACTCTGTGTAAGTACGGCTCAGCAGTAACAAAAACATCCCTGTATCAATGTTGGTTTCAGCATAAACCCAAAACTTAGCCCCATACTAGCTACTATGAAGAAAATTAACTCTATCCCAGCCAAAACCAGCACAACACTTCAGGATGTAGAAATAGCTGTGGACCAGAGGGCAAACTGTTCAGCTGCAGCCATACCAGTAAACTGTGTTTTGGAGTACTATTAGAAAACTATCCCCTGTGACAGAACCAAACTATAACAGTAAAAATACTGTTTTACCATTCTATCCTTGACTATTGATAACTAAACTATGCTTGTCCAATATAGTATCTATTCAGCTGTCTGACTGCAAAGCTTTGTTAAATGCATCTTTCATGTCTACTTGATTTTGGAAAGACTCAATGAGTGTCAAGGGATGTCCTGAGAATACAAAGCTAAGCAAAGAGCTGATAATATGAGCTTTCCACAGAGTTACCAAGATCTCCCTGCTACTTTCCTACCTTTTAATGAATATTTGTGGATTTTGGTTTGGGTCAATAAAAAATAGGATGCTCTGCTTACCAAAGTATATCAAGCCTCATGTTTTCCTTGCTCATCCCACAAGTGTTAATATTATGCCATTAATTTGACAGAATAGTGGTAGTGCTAAGCATTTGAACTGAGAGGAGAACTGTGCTAAAACTTTCAGTCCCTCCCCATCTAGTGAGGACTTGTTAAAAATCCCCAACCCATAAAAAGACCTGAAGATAGGTTGTGCAGCTTTCACAAGTTTGCCTGCAGCTAGTGTTCCTGGGGGTTGTTGACATGCAAGTTTGTAGAAGAACATGATTACTGATAATTAACCACTTTCACTTCCATGAGTGATATAATTAATATAATTCTGTAGAATAGGGCATGGCAACTGGAAAACATTCTCTTTTAAATCTTGCTAAAAATATAGAGTTCATGTTCTATAGTGAGGCAACTTTGGGTGTCTGACTGGTTGTAATGCTATGCTGATGCCTTGCTGTTCTAGCTGCTCTGTGTATAAAAACATACAGCTAGACCACAGAGTGAGTCCAGTTAGACAAACGTAAATCCTGAGTGATTCTATTGGTTTCATGACATAGTGATTTCAATGTTGTCATTTACTGTACTCCAGATTTACACCAAATGACTGAAAAACCCTTCTTTTAAGGACTGAAGATAATATTTCAGCTGCGATAGAAACTATGCAAGCTTTTGATTTATTTATTTTGCCATATGGAATACTGAAACAAAAAATATGAAGACCTGCCACTGTTTTACCCAACACATTCATGTTTAAAATTCACTCTATAGTAAGACATTAGGAACCGTGATTCCTCTTTCACAGCCTCAGGTTTTACACCAGAGTAACCCCAATATTTCAAATGAAGTGACTCCAAATTTATCATGTTGGAAAAGCAGTAAGAATTTGGTCTGGAAAGTCAGTGTTTCAAGCCAAAGAAAGAAGAAATGCTTTGTGCCTTTCATGGTGCTTTTATATTGATAGATTATTTTTTTTCTCAAGGCTAAGTAGCGTATGCAGAGGCAATAAGAGCTTTTAAAATTTTGAGTAGAACTCATTTTAGGTCTTTCCACTACATAACTTTATGCAATTGGTGTGATGGTTTATATAGTCACAGGCTGTAAGCTCAAAAGGAATGAAAAGCAGAAAACCTGTTAAAATAACTTTAAAGTTGAGACTGAATGCTTCCAAGCAACTAAATACACTGCAATGCAGCCCTTATTTAACCTTCATGCTGTCTAACATTGCCATGCTGAGGGATCAGCTCCCTTAGGGAACACTGAGGAGAAAGAATGGGAAGAAGGAAAAGAGATTTCATTCTGGTAAAAATAAATAAATACTGTTTTATTTTAAAAATGCTGTTTTTCTCCTAAAAGTAGTTATTAGAAAACCAAAAATCACCCTTAAGTAAAATTCTATTACTTTCAGAACATTAAGGATTTTTATTGAAAATTATTTCTTATCAAGAAATTGCTACTTTTCTACTTAATATTAAAAAGAGAACTAGAAAGTAAAGTCAAGACCAAAAGCAATTATAAATAAATTCCTATCTGAAACAAAAATAGGAGTGATTATCCAACTAGCTTTAATCCCAAAGGTGATATGAGTCAATCTTTTTCTACAGACTGGTTCATATCATCATCATTTAACTTCAGAAAAACATGACTTATAAGAAAAGAGGATGTCATGTAAAAATTGCCACTGACTTGTACCTGGGAAGTGTGCTAGGGCATTTTCATTAGGTCCCAATACAGTTTAAAACTTCTACCCAAGCTAAACATCTTCGATGACTGGCAAGCTCAGTTGCTTGTACGAATTGCTTCTTCACCCATTGAAGTAAAAATGATCTAAGTTTTCCACAGCACTTTAAGCAGCAGGTCCTTGCTAACCTCAGTTATTTTTGCCTGAGACAGGTTAGAAGAATTAATGTCAGTGGAAAAAAGGTAGAGGTAAGGAGAGCAAAAAGCTGTGCTGCACAGCTGAAGGGAGGTGAGGTCAGTAATTTGTTCAGCTATCAGAAAGACAGTGGGAAAGGATGTGTGAGCAGACCTTCAGCACTCAAGGAGGATAACTGGAAGGCTGGATGTGATGCACTTTGGGGCTCAAAGTATCACTGATGGCAGCTACTAGAACAGCACTAGCACCAGTGTAGCAACATCCACTTGGGTGCAGCCTTGTTTGGGAATGAGCTTTGGTTTTTGCTGAAGGGACTGAAGAGCCCTGCTCCAGTAGTCTTGAATGGCCATTGCTGTAATCTTATCCCATGAGATTCTCCAAGTAAAGTGAAGCAAGTTTGTTTGGGGTTTTTTTGCGCTTTTTTTTTTTTTTTTGTCGGTTTTGTTGGGGTTTTTTGGTTTTTGGGTTTTTTTTATAAACAGGACAAAGCCAGTTGTCCTTGTGAGACTAGCTTTTCATTCTGTCTTTCGGTTTCCAAGTTTTGGCCCTTCATTCTGAAGCTGCTGCTTGAAAGGTACTTGTGAACCACCTCTGCTTTCTCCACAGTTCTGCTCAGTGGAGGGGTTTATTGAGGACTATACAGTATAACTTGTCAAACATCTACATTTTAAATTTTTTAGAAAATATTATCTTTTTTTTTTCCCTTCACAATACATATCTGAAGTGCGTATTATCCTCCAGGTTTCATGTTTTTAACTACTAGATACTGCAGACAGAAGTGTAAGAAATACTTACACGTTTCTTGTGATGTGAGAGACTAATGTTCTGATTCCAAGTGTTTACCAACAGCATGTTAATTGCAGGCTGTTGATGTATTTGTAAGGTCTTGTTTAATCAGGGTTAGTTAATCCTAAATTAAATACAATCAAGAAAATATTAAATTGCTTAAGGTTTAGCTTCTCATCTCCTCAATTTACATGAAACTAGCAGGGTAATGTTTAGTCACTATGCAGCATCTGATCTGAAGGACGGGGAATTCAGCTTGTACTGTGCCTCTTAAAGTTTTACTGTCACATTCAAGTTTATTAATATTTAGCATACTTAGGGCATCTTAATATGGAGTCATAAGATAACTCTGTCCTGTTAACAAATTAATCAAGCACTAAATATGCCTTAATGAAGGATCCACAGAGAATTTATGTGAAAGCTTACTAGGGACATAAAGTTTGTATAACAGAGATACAGATGAGGACCATGTTATATTTTGCTGCATTCCTGTCTGCCTGGGGTACCATGGGTGAGTAACACCCAGGGAAATGGGTGAGCAGTTGCTGGTTGACCAGTGCCCCCTGAATGCTCAGGAGAGTGGAGAATTAATGAGTAGAGTCAAGGCACTGGTGGAGCCCAAGACTCCAGTAAAAAGGTAGCAGAACTTCCTGGGCTGGAAGACAAAACAAAACAAAACAAAAAAGACAAAACAAAAAAAACCAACCAAACAAACAAAAAAAACCCAAAAAAACCCAAAAAACAAACCCAAGGAATGGTCTAGCAGAGATTACTTACTTGTTTTGTAGGACAGAAAGTGAGATTAAAGTATGACTGAGTGTCACAGTTTGTTCCATTGTTACATTCCTGAAATGGTTAAAAGTCATTGGCGCAAATTCAAAGACAATATGGTCTAAAATAATGAAGGATCTTGAGTAGAAATTTTTTAAAAATCAAACAAAGATTTGTTGTGTGTTTAAAAAGATGAGCTCTTCATATATGTTGATGTTTGTACTCCAGGGAATAAATGTGTCAGGAAAATGAAAGTAACTGCTATGCTACACAGTCTTTTGGCCATTCTAGCCTATTTATTTTGTGTATCATCCAAGCTCCTCTTTGAAAAGTCTTTCACACACCTCACCCTGACATGACTGAGCATACGGACTCAGAAAGGGACACAAGATCAAGGTCTGAGTAGTATTAACAAATTAAATAGAGGCACCATTTTATCTTGAGGTCACTTCAAGTTTAGGTTATACTGCGATTAGCAATTAGCACAGTGAAAGAAATATGGAGATACTGTCTCAAAAGAATGTTTATATGAACTCTTATCATACATTCATTCTTAATCCCATAGACTGTTATAGAAATGTTGACATGGACTTGTTTGTGCACAATGCAACTGGGATCATAGAAGATATGAAACCGATTTTAACAAAACTAAACCACACTATTATGCAACTCGCTGCCATAAATCAGGAATCTAAAGTAAATCTGAATAGTTTTAGTAAAATTATGAATCATTGTTTCTTTTTTATTAAATAATTGTTAAAGAGAAATTTGCCATCATTCACCCACAATGGAAATAGACTGGCAATATTTCCTGTTTAATTAATGTTTAAGAAATAGTGAAAGTCTTTGATGTATTAAAAAAAGGCTGTCCTGGATTTGGTTAGGATAGAGTTAATTGTTCACAGGCAACTGGGAGGGGGGCAGCCGGGGCAGCTGGCCCAGGCCAGGTGTTCCATACCAGGTGATGCTATTCCATACCAGGTGACATCATGCTTATTATTTAAACAGGGAATTTCCAGGAGGAGGGGGCTCCTGGGTACTGTAGTTTGTGAGCTGGTCTCATGGTGAGCTGTTTTTGTTTAGTTACTCTTTCATTAGTACTGTTGTTGTTGTTTGATGTTTCTCCCTTTCTATTCCAGTAAACTGCTCGTGTCTCAACCCCTTAGCCCCATTTGTTTATATTTTCTCCTCCCCATACCACCGGAGGGTGGGGCGGGCAGTGACCCTTCCTGGTTAAACCATGTCAAAGGCTAAGGAAGACAATGGATTCATATCGGGAGCTATCAGACACATCCGTGTGTACATGAATGTTAATGCATGCATACATATAGTAATGGCATTTTTCATCTATCATAAATACAGGATCTATTGACTCAAAATTAAAGTTAGGAAATATTAAATTAAGAAGAGTTTTTTTTTTAAAGAAATTAAAGTAATTAACTTGGGGGTAATAGCTGATCTTCATCAGTAGCAATTTCTAAAAATGAAGATCAGATATCTTATTTTTAATGGCAAAATTTAATTCAAATAATAATTAATTTGGGGTAGTACTGTGACTTGGCTTTCAGGAAAATCAGCTTAGATGACCACAGTGGTTTCTTCTGGCCTTAAGTTCTGTGACTAGGATTCACTGAATAATGAAAAGTCACAGGATTTCTTCAGAATTTTATCTGAATTTTAGACAGGTTTACATTGCTTTCATACATACACACACACACTAATCATTTGCCAAACAATGACTTTGACATGACACATGGAGTGCTATGATTGAGTTTCATGGCAGCCAGCAACCAAAGATGCCTTTCACTCAGTAGCAGAGTGTGGTAGCAAATAAACAGTACTTAAAAGAGGGAGTGTTGTAACTTCCTATGCTGTTAACTATAGCTCGTTCATCCATAGATTGTAAAAAAATCAATGACACAAGTATAACACAGAAACTGTGCACTGATACTCATTTTCCTCTGGAATATGGCTATATGTAGGCAACCAGCTCCTTGTCTTGTGCAACTCAATACAGTTTCAGTGAAATTGCAGAGTGATAGATATATATTTATGCATATATATACATACATAGGCACACATACGCATCCATATTTTTTTTTTAATCTTGGACTAGATCTTGTTGTAGAAAACTTTAGTAAAGTAATGCTATACACACTGTAGCAGAATGTCTGAAGGGATAATTTGTGTTGTTAAGTGTTCCTGGTCATATTGTATTATACATTCACTACTGTTTCTCTGAGCAGCATCTCTTGTGTTTTTCTTATTTTTTTTCAAGGCTATCTGTTCCCTGAGAGGAGAATTTTGCACCCAATTGGCTTTTTAAGAATAAGAGCTGACTATAAAGGTCTGGTAAAATGTCGGTGTGCTCTTCATAAACTTTCCATCATTTACCTTTTTCCTTTTTTATTGCCTTTTCACTTCTCACTTGTCTTTTCCCAATTCACAGCTCTTTGTTTTTCTCTTGATAACTGGGGTTTTCCAGCCAACACCCAATCCACTTAACAGATGGCTGGCAGGCAGAAACCAGATGTGTCATGAATCTTTGTCCAACATTATGACTTTGGCGCAGTTGCATTCATGGTTTATCTAGGCAAGGGTCCCAGATTTCAAGAACCCTGCCTTCATCCTCTTGTGGCTTCAAGTATGTTGTACCAGAGGGACTGACACAGAAAAGAGGCTAATGGTGACTGATACAGCATTTGCAGAAAGACTTCAAATTGAGAAAAGAGCAGTGTCTGACACACTCATCTCGAGTGGAGGCAGGATTCTCTTTAAACACCCTTAATCTGTGTTAGATCTAAAATTTCAGAAGCAGGAACAACATTTAGGAGTGTCCAAGCTGGTGAACTGTGTGACCCTCACCAGACTTTTGCTGTAACGTGTCCATGGCCTTGAATGCATAATAAATATCCAGCTAGTGACAGAAAGTTTTTTGTTTCCTCAAAGATGTTTGTGGAAAAAGCCCTCCCCATGGTTCCCTGCTTTGCCTGATGGTTGTAAATGAACAGGAAAATGGACACAGCTGTTGGTATCTAAAAGCAAGTTCATGTAATATGGAGCAGTTTGTACAACCTCCATGTGGACTAGAGAAATTTTCTTTTTTTTCTTTGCTTTATTTGGGTTGTTTTTTTTTTTGTTTTGTTTTGGTTTGGTTTTGGGGGGTTTTTTTGCAAATGATCCCAACTACTGTAAGTGCCTTCTGCAGCTGATAGGAATAATTAAGAACCATTGTCTAGTGGGGCAAATAGATGAAATGAGGTTGCTCTGTAGTGCTTGTTATGATGAGACAACAATTCTGAAACACTTGAGATTGTATATTTTTTGAGTTAATTTTTATATTTACCATCACAGCTGTCATGAACACATATAAATAATTTGTTTCAAGTCATATATTATATATTTGCAGACATCTTTAAGAAGTCTTATGTGGTTATTTAGGAACTATATTTGTGGAAACTGCCTAATTTTGCATCAATATACAATTTTCCTGGCCTTTGTCTTTGTTATGAAGTGTCCTCCAGAAAATGTGATTTAATTCATCTCTATTCATGTCTAACTGCATCATAGTTCTCATATCACTGTGAAAGATGATCCTGTCTGTTGCCTCTGGTCATAACTGAATAATGAAGTCTCTGACACCTCAAGGATGGAAAGCTTGTAAGTCTAGGGCTGAATTTAGCAAAGCAAAATCTGAAACCTGTCAACTACTAGAGTGGTCATTGCAAGCTAGTGATCAGCTAATATCATAAAGGACAACAACAAACAGTTGCACTAAATCAAATGCAAAAAGAAGCACAAAGGAAAAGTAATTTCTTTCATGGAATAAATCAGAGCAGCTTCATTCTCTTCATTAAAGCAATATCACTTTAAATGAGGTAGGTCCAGTCTGGTGAATGGGAAAATCTCTAATGTGTTCCTGGCTTCTGAACAGCCCTTGCCCTGGCTGGTAAATCACTGACTCACAGGTGGATCTGTCATGCTTACCTAGCAGAGTGAAAAGGGCCCTCATAAGACAAGTTGAAACTGGTAGATTTCATAAACTGGTTCATCATTGCACAGATGGCTCACTACAACAAAATGCCTACTTTACATCCACTTTAATGATTTGAAGATATTCTCTCTTCTCTTCTGTGACTGGAGGAGTTGGCCATGGTGTGCTGTACTTTTCTCTTCTACTCTATCTTCCATTTCAATGTATCCTAATAACATTCTACTGCTTGATTTTCTCACCACTCCTAACCAGTTTCTAGCCCCCTCCCACAAGCCAGACACTCACCACTAACTTCCCAATGTTGTCCTGTTGAGTACATTATGTGATATGACACATTGCCTTTAGCTATATGGGACTTCAGAGCTGATCAGGTCAGTTGACGTGTTAGGACCCAAGTAGCCCACAGTCTGTGAGAGTTTAATGGATGTACAAGAGGGGACTATGCATTTTTCCAGCTTTCAGGATTCGAAACCTGCTCATCAGCAGTTAAACATTTTGACAGAGCAGAACATGATGCCTTCCTATGAATCTTAATGGTTGCATTTGCTCCACAGCAGTGTTTATAGCAAGCATGATTTTATACATGATTTGTTAATTAAGCAAATTGCTGTTAACAGCTTTCTCAAAACCTTATTACCTTTATATCAATTGACTTTTTACAAATTAACATGATTAATTTAAAAAGCATGAAAAATGAGAAACAAGGCTACGAATATAAGGATGAAACTTGAGGTCACTCTTTCTGGATGTGGAAACAGTTTCCACATATTGAGAGAGGTGTCCACCACTGGGGAAAAAAAAAAATTAAAGGCAAAAATAAAATTATGGATTCTATTAAGAAATTTGAAGGTTGACTGGATGAAACCCCGAGCAGACTGATTTGACTTTGAACTTGGCCCTGCTTTGAGCAGGGCAGGTGGACCAGATGGTTTCCATAGGTCCCCTCTAGCCCTGTTCCTTGAATCTAAGGGTCTATATTTTCAGTAGTGAGGGTTAACCTTGGGAACACATGTATAAAGGGAATGGGACTCTCTTCCATTGCTTCAGTTTGGTAAGGGAGGATTCACTGCTCAGGCACAAGTTAGTAGGCTGAAAAAGGGGAGCTAGCCAAGCTTCCATGATTTTGTCTGGAGGAAATAATGGAAAGAATGAGGAGGTTTTACCTGATAACATTACATTTACAGACCAGCAGCTAGAGACTCTCTGTATCAGCTGCTGTACAAATTTATAATGTGAGAAGATCTCTGCCTTGAAGAGTTTACAATTTAAATAGATGAACCCAAAAGGAAGTGAACAATGTCTATATTGTTCAGATAAATAAAATGAATTAACTTCAGGTTAACGAGAAAGTCAAGAGAACTGAGTTTAGTTGTCAGAATTCATGTCCTTCATTTGAAACATGAGACCATCTTTCCACTTCAAGTTTGATCAATCAAGCAAATGTATAAGTAATAACAGGAAAAAAAACATAGTTCCTCTGTACTTTTTCAGTATATTTCCTTTTTCCATTTGACCTTGTGTTCATTCAGTTTTCCACATCCTTTTCTATAATTATCCAGACAACATCTTGTTAGTGTGGGTATCTCAGGCAGTCACAGAGGAGGAAAAAAATGTATATAATAGAAAATATGAGCTTGGCAAAAATTGGCTTGGGGACTTTGGAACCAGCACAGATTCTGAAACTGCTTTTAACTTTGATTTTTTGCTGACAAAGTTTCTCTATGCGTATGTAGAAAGATCTGTAAAATTTCAGTCTGTTCTGTGTGTTTATTTATCATTTTATTTTTACAGTGTATTAGAGACCAGTTATGGTAGTAAATTTCAGTACTGCACGTCTGTATGTACATGCTGACCCGCTTTACCTTATGACAGAAATGTCAGACAGCTAAAGCTTTTCTATATCTTTGAAAACTCAAACAGTTAATGTCTTTGATGGGATATTGTACATATTCTGAGCACCCATAGGACTTCTTACTTTCAGATTCTAGAGGCAAATATTGACCTTTTAACAGCATACCAGTCCCATGTATACCTTTGGACTTTGGGGATATCCCCAGATTATTGTTAGCAGAGAATGTAATGCAATGTAGCTAACAAGTAGCCTAGTCCTCTTTGGGTTAACTAAAATAGTGAAAATAAAGTATTAAAGAAATTAATAAATGAAATACATGTGTTCCTGACTTTGCCAATCTCAGCTGCAGGTGGCTATAATTCCCCTTCCTGTTTCTGGGTGCCCTCATTACGGTAATATTCATGAGTATGTCCTTTTCTGAATTACAAAAAGATATTATCAGACAGAGTAAAACCACTCAGTCACATTTGTGTGTATATTCCTATTTTTACCATTGTCTTTGTTTCTGTTAGAAGAATATTAGCAGTTTGCACTCATAGTTCCTGCAAAGGTCCTGATACTTCCAGTTTTGCAAAGTAGAAGTTTCATTTCCCCAGTAAAAATTCTGATATGATTCATCTCATGAGTACATAGTTATTTTTTTTTCCTTTATCTTAGAGTATATATTCTCTTGTATAATGACTATGCATTGTTCCCACAATAAGGTCCCAAGTTTTAGTACTAATTAAAATAACATGGTAGCATTTCGAAACGACCTTGGGAGCAGTATCTCATTAATTTTTGTGGTTGGTTGCATCTCTTCAAATCAGTGAAAATTCAGTTCTTACCAAATGAGCTGAGGTAGGGATTCTGTTATTGTTCTGTGTTTATAAATTCTTGACACCAACTATGGTTTGCAATGAAAAGATCATTCATATCAATACTCATATGGATACATGAAGAAAAAGTTTCATCATATACAAGGAAAGGCTATTTTAATAGAGAGCAGACAGTGTGATCTGAGATGTATTGTCATTGTCATATTGTAATGCACAGAAGTGAAAATAACCCCTAAAGCATTTCAAATACTTATTATTTTTTTAAAAAGCTAGTAGTCTGACAAAGCAATGTGTTTTGGGTTAAAGAGAAGGTATCTTGCCTTTGAATAACTATGAAAGTGGAAGAACTGAGGTTGGATATTAATTTTATTTTATTTTTTCCGTGTTTAATTTAGAAGACTTCAGTGTACTTTCAAATACCCATTCAAATCTCCATCCCACCATATAATATCCAAATGAAGCATCTACTGAGAAGTATCAGCTCTACTGAGATATTACTCGCAGTCACGGTGCTAGTAAAACAGAGCTGTGTAAATGCAGTAAATTTTCATTTAAGTGTCTCTGAGTCAAATCCTGTAAAGTTCACCAGCAGAAAAATCAAGCTGGTATCTAAGGTGAGACTGAAGGAAGAGATTGAGTGTAGCGTTCAGCTTCCCTGCAGTACATTGCACAGATTCCTGCTTCCTATGCAACTAGAAGGGCTTTAAATTTCCTGTGAAGTAATTCTTTAATAACAAAGCAATGCAGCATGAGGAGTAGTTGTCGTATAAGCAGCACTGATACGATCTTATTCAAACAGAAATATAAAATAGAAGAAAAAAGTGCATATTACAGACTAAACCAAACATTTAGTTCTTCTGATTTCTTTGCTGTCACTGAAAATGCCAGTCAATTTCTTGCTTTCTTAAGGACTCTTGTGGTGTAGGTCTAATTGTAATTTTCTGATGGAAACATGTTCTTTTCAAAAAATGTCTTTGGTCCCCTTTGTAACATGTGTTTGACAATGTGGATGAAATGCACCATTTCTTTTCTTTCTTGTCATTCCCACACCAGAGATTGAATGTCTGTGTTTGTTGGCTTAGTATTAATCCCTTGTAATCTCAAGAAACTGAGAGAATTGGCTCATACTGAGCACTGTGCTACTGCAAGGCAACTGAGTCTCAGGATCTAGCCTAGCTCATTTAGAGCAACCTCAAGTGTATTCACACAACACTGCAGACTGCAGTATGGGCATGCCCTGAGTAAAGAATTTCATCATATCTTGTATCTGGGGATTTATAAAATGAAAATGGGGAGATCCAGGAAGAAGATGTATTTCTGGGAAATGAAGCCAGCAGTTTGTCAATCAAGTTTCCTTTTTTTTTTAATTCATGTCTCTTTATTTCAAATAGTAAATCATGCTCTGAGGCAATGGGCCTTTAAAGGACTTGGCCATGGTGTTGCTTCTTTTCTCTACTTTGATGAAATAACCCCTCCAGTTTAAATACTATCTCATGATCATGCAGCTGCAGGCAGATCAAAAGGACAGCAGAACTGAAATGTATACTGATGCCTTCAGCCAGATTTTGATAGCACTAGTTGTAGGGAAACTTCAGAAAAGCCATCATGGGATGTGACCACAGCAATCACCCCAGATTTCCAGCACTGTAGATAAAAGCAGTGTTTGTACCACTAAGGGTATAATCCACATGGGCCAAGATCATTTAGGTGTCTCATAGGTTGAATAGATCCCCAGAAGGATTTTTTTTTTTTTTTTTTTTTTTTTTTAAATTGTCCAGTTGACTTTACAGGGAGCATGGTTCATGGGTGTTTGAGAACCTTATTAGGTGCTTGTGTCCATTTCTAGATATCTAAACACTTTTTAAAATATGTCCTTCTCAGTCTTTCTAGGGGAGTTTTAAGAGCTTATTTCCCCCTTTTCCCATTCCTCTCCCATCTAAAAGCCCCAAGGAACTAAGACAGGGGTTCCTTCTTGACAAGCTATTGTTTGTTTTGTTAACAACTACCACAGAACTGTCCCAGGAGCTCCACAGGGCATCAGGGACCAGTGTCAGGAGAACTAGAGGAAGAGGGATTTTTGTGGGCCCCAGCAGAAAAAAAGTAGATGTTAGTTTTGAGATTATACTTTGGTCTTCAGTTTCACATTAAGGAAAATGAATAGTGGTCTTGGCATATAGATCTTAATGGCATGACCGAGCCCGGAATCTGGTTTCTGATATGTTTTTTTTCTGAGAGTAACTGAACAAAGAGATGAAGCACAAAACCCCCCTGTGCACTACAGATTATTACAAGGTAAGAGGAAATGAAAACAAAATGAACTCGTGTTCCAATGACTAGCTTTTTAGTCAGTATTTCCCTTTTGGTGCATGTTTTTGGTGATCAACAGGCAGAGTCATGGAAATAATGCAGGACTGTAATGCCAGGTGTTTGGGACTCTAACTTGGAGGGCTGGGCAAAGTTATCAACAAACCTCAACACAGGTTATCAACAACAGATCACACTGTTAACACCAAATCAAATGCCAGTGCAGCCCTGAAAGGGTGAGTAAAAAAGCAGATGAGAGAGAAGCATGTTGTGCAGCTGAGCCTGACAAATTGGGAATATGATACAGTTAGTAGGCTGTTCTTTGACAGGTGAGTAAAGGAGAGCTACAACTGCTTAAAAGCCAAAATGTTTTAGGAGTTCTTCAGATACAGCCTTCCAAATAGAGAATGCCAATAGCTATACTGAGCTAAACAGGTAAATACAGCAGTGTCGGTTGCTCTACTTTTTGTAATGCTTTGACTATTACTTGGTGGGTAAACAGTAAGGAGATTTGCGTTCCATGTTAGAGGCTATGAAAGATTTCCTATTATCACCATGGAAAGCCACTTAGGACACATTTTTAAGACTAATTTTTTTAGGTGCCTCCATTGTAGAAGCTGAATCCAATAAACTGGATCTAGAAACAGGGGACCAAAATTATCTAACTATTTTGAAGGCCTTGACCTTAATGTCCCTTTGCTATAGTTTTTCCAAATATAAAATTTCTGTTTTTCCTGAAGCTGGTCTGCAAATAATATAACTGGCATTCAGAAGGAAGTTAGGCCATAGATGAAGCTATAAATCTGTGTTTGGAAACACCAAGACTGGAGCACATTTTGCTGTTTTGCTTTTGCTGCAATATTTTTGGTATTGCTACTAATGCGTTTCTGTCTACTGAGTTCTAAAATTATTTCACCAACATCCTGTACTATCTGTTAGGGGTGGGTAAAACTTCTCAGCCATATTAATGAAAAAATGTTAATCTAAAACTGAATCTGAGCCAACTATGGGAGACAGTCAGCA
>NW_010315619.1:101875-139827 GCF_000700745.2 Antrostomus carolinensis
TGGTCAACAATTGTCCCCTTTTGCTTCTATGCCTGAATCCTTTTCTGACCTTTCTTATGCAAAGCCTTATGATTCAGATTAATATATCTGTCTTTAGACACAGATTTTAAATGGGATGGTATTTTAAATGAGTTGAATCACAGTCTAGGGGTACACATCTCTCATTGACTATACAGCTTGCTTCAGGCATCAAGGTTTCACAGTCATTTGCCTCACTTAAGTGTTTACAGCTAGATGAAGCTGATTCTACCTGAACAGAGTGTTCTCTGGAGGTTTTTATTAGGGTAAATATACTGAAGTCCTGTACTGAACTTCCTAAAAAGGGTAGGATATGATGGACATATGTCATGAATTATTTTCCTTTCCATGTAAGGAAAAAAAAAAAAGGTCTGCAATCCATATAATTATTTTTGTATGGAATTAGGAAATGAATGACAAGCTGATTCAAAATACTTCGGTGTTTAAAAGCAGTAATACTAGGAGCATTTTCTGTCAAATGCAAACACCTTATGAATATTCCATTTTGTGACTTCTTCTGCCATACTATTTTCAGCAATTCTGCCTTCTGACAAATAAATATTTGCTCTACTCAGCATTTCAAAGAGACTCACGAAAGAAGACGGAATACTGCAACTGATTTTTATTGTCATTGTCAGAGGAAAAAACAGTTATTATAAAGACATCAAACATTTTTGCGCAAAAAAAATACCAACCGCTGTCTGCTGTCAGTGATATTTCAATAGGAACACTATCTTACTTTAGAGCATGCCTTGTCTGGCTGCAGGAAAGTTAATATTTTAAAATACATCAGATTTGCAATACCCCAAAATATGAAGTTTGGTAGGATACTTAGGAAGCAAAACCAATGCAGTGCTTTTTTTGACTGATGAAAACATGTTATAAATTATTGTGACATAGAAAACATACCCTGTCAGACCTGTGCTGGTTCTGTACTGATGTAGGGTAGATGCTTCTGTAAAAGGCATTTGAAACAGAATATACTTGCATGATAATTTCATATATACAGTGTATATTTTTTTAAAGTCAGTAATACCCTGCTGATGAGATCAGAAAGGAAAAGATCTCAAGATAAGGAACACTAGGCAATCATAGATATAATCTACTAGCAAATCTGTAACAATATAATTCTCCAATACAAGCAAAATCAATCTTGAAGTTATTTTTTAAAAGTTTCCCATTGATGGACACAGGAACCATTTTTTCCTGATTAATAATTTAATTGACTTGATCTACAGGTTGATCCCTCTCCCTGTTCCCTTTCAGTGGCCGCAGTGTTAGTGCATGATCATCTGCTGGGGAAATAGAGATGAAAAAAGGAAATGAACAATAGCATTTCAGAAATAGCAATGAGGAACTAGCTGTAAACCACCACAGATGATTACATCTTTGCACTCTGGGATGTAATTTACTTGCACTGATATTTCCTGATCTGAAAATAAATTTATTTTTGGCTTCTCTTGTTTTTACATGTCTTTGTGTTCCAATTTCATATACAGTCAAGATGTTAATGTAATATTTTCAGTCTATGGTCCTAGATAATTTTCTTATCTATTTTAAATGGGATTAGCATAGAGTATGCCAAGTCTTGCTTTCAACTATGGAATTTTAACTGTGTATTAAGTTGTGTTAGCAAGAGCTCAGCCAGCATATGGAGACGAATGATTGATCTGCTTTATTCAGTACTTGTGAGACCACATCTGGAGTTCTATGTCCAGTTTGGATCTTCCCAGTATACAAAAGGTGTTGACCAACTGGAGGGATTTCAGAGGAGAATCACCAAGATGGTTGAGGGACTGTACATACTAGGAAAGATGTTCATTCAGCCTGGAGAAGACCAAGGGGAGTCTCTTCTGTCCTCATCTTTTCAATAACCACCCATTAGGAAGTTAAATCAGACTATTCTCAATTTATGAGGATTTGAGAGGAGCTGGACACAAGTTGCAGCAAGGCAAATTCTAGTTGAATATGAGGAAAAAAAAAAATCATGGAGGGTGGTTCAGCCCTGGGTGAGGATGATCAAAGAAGTTGTGGAAATATATATAAAAAAATATATATCTGGAATGTTTCCAAACACCAAAAGAAAGGAGGTTTTACAGTGCTTTGGTTTTGCCTGACTAGATGAGGGATGAAAAAAGAAATCAAAACCATAGAAATATTTTCAGCAAAGGATACGAGGAAAAAAAAGTTTAAATTTTATTCTAGAATTTTAACAAGGTTTATGTAGGTTTTTCATTGTCTCTAATAACAATGCTGATACCTAGTATGTCAGCTGCAACGTCTCCTAACGCTTTCCCAAACTTAGAACACTTTCCCAAACTTTCCATGCTACGTATAGCTCACACCCAGACCAGAGTTTAAATTTTTTGTTCTTTACAGAAAAGAAATGGAATAGCAGATGGTTCCAATTAAAGAACAGCAGGAGAACTAGAAAACTTTTTTTTTTTTTTTTTTAACTGAGCAATGTGGGTCATGAGCAAATACTCTTTTTTTCTCTCCTGCTTCATCTTGGAATTGCAATGAATGCTGGAAAAAATCATAACTAGAGATCTGTGAGAAAGGTAATTAAACCTAGTAGGAGTCAGGCTGCTCTGTAACACCTTTAAACAGATGGAAGGATGGAATAAGACCTAAAGTGATATCAGATAACCTTTGGAAAACTGAGGAACTATATTCATTCCTCAGTGACCACTATATCCATTGTTATTCGTGATGGTTAGGATAATCAGCAGTAAATGCAACTATTGTACAATTTGTCCTTGTAATTTGTCCAATATAAAGACTTGGAGGAAATTTTTTTTATTTCTAAGCAGAACACAAATGGTGTTGCAAGAATCATCAGAACACCTCACAAAGTGCAAACACACCAAAATAAAACAAGAATCACTTTCTCAGTCTGCAAACTGCTCGCAGAAATGGTCCTATGATTTATTCTATTATTCGCTGTAACACTCTGTCAAAGGAGTGTTATTATGGCCAAGGTGTGGTTGTACAGGGGACGAAGGATTCCTGTTGCTGATGATGAAGTCATCCCAGTTCTGAAAGAAGCAGAAATCAGTGGCACAAGACCTGGAATCTGATCTTTGATGCAATTCATTTCAGCAACTATTGAATATCCAGGACATCTTGGATAATCAGTACCTATTCCTTCAATCAAGGGGCAATATTGGTTTGCATAGATAACAGAAACTAATTTCTGCTGTCACATAAGAGAGCTACTTTTTAACTCCAAATGGCTAAGATTTGTGTCTTGATATCTAAGATGTCATGCTTGCAGCTGGGGTCAAACCAGAACAGCAATCAATCCTGTGTATAAAGCATTTGCTATGTTCTACTATTAATGAGAAACCACTCACTTAAGACTGGAAAATAAATACAAATATAAAAGTGGTTATTTAAATAATTAATAGCACCAGAAGTTTACAAATGGTGCTTTATGTAATTAATATTTAGCAACTAATAAATTTATTTAATAGTAATTAAACACTAATTAAATCATTTCCTCTGGAATGTATTTACTACTGGTATTTCTGGATATTCCTTTTCCTTTTAAATGTTTCTTAACTGTTGTTGAGTAATTAATGTTTACTAATTAATTTTGAAGTAAGAGTCCTGACCTTCCTAGAAGTCTAGGAGTGGATGTCCATTAACTGATGTGTATTCATTTAAAGCAATTCATAGTAAGACTAAAAAAATAGTATGGCTTATAGGGGACAAAATACCGGTGCCTTAAGCTCCTGAAATTTACTGATTCTTAGTGAGGTTTGAATTCCTAGAGTCATGTCTTCAAGGATTCAAACACTTGGACATGTGGTCATGCCGTGAGTGACCTGAAGTTGAAATACTACTTCCATGTGGCATCCATGCAGATACCTAGGTTGTTGCAGTTCCCAGGTTAAATGAATTAACTGAAATATTACAATGTTTCTGAGTTGAAATTTTTATTTTTTTCCCATGTTTGATGCCATTTCCTCTTTCTCTCCTCCTTAGATTCTGGTGAAGTGGGAGCTTTCACAAAGCTCAGGGCTGGTCAATCCGAAGGAGTGTTCATGGTGCTTGCAGCTACAGACATACACTGGCACAAAGGTAAGGTCTCTGCAGGTGGCCTCAGAGGACTGATGCACAGATTTTGCAGTGCCCAGCAGTGGGTACATTTAAAAGGTAGATCTGCTTTGTAAAACAGCATGGATGGAGATTCAGTGTATGTGATACCACTAGCCTCATTTCCTAAAGACCCCAGCAAGGCTGTCTTAGCCACTGTTCTAGGATTTGGTAAAACTAAGCTGTTTCAAATTAATTATTTCAGGCGTAAAGAATTTTTAAATTAAAATTTGCATTTTTTTAAGGTTTTTGAGCACGTCTGTCTCATCAGGCACTATTCTTCTGTGGGCTAGAGCTTATAATCATATCTCTGGCTGCATTTTTGGCAATAGGATTAATATGGATGTTTTAATTTTGAAAGCACAAGCTGAAGCTCCAATTTCACAGGGTCAAGTCTCGCTTCCATTAACAATGGCTGCAGAAGGGTCAAAAAGCTCTGTCTCAATCAGTCAATATTACGAGATCACAAGTAGCACAATTAATGAGTTGTAGCTGCTTGAATGCACATGACCTGTGCTCAGTGGTTATTGACTTCAGAGTGACAATTTATGAGCATTAAGTCAGAGCATGTTCTTAGCCTATGGATGTTCTCCATGGCAGAGTGTTCTTTTTAAACCCTATTTTTCATTCCATGTATATATGGAGCAGTCAGCAACTCATGAACTACTGAAACCATTCTAAATCTTGATGAAAGATTAAGAAAGTATAAAATAATTATTATTTCCTACCATTGGGTTGAAAAGCATGGATTGAGTTCATTATGGCCTCATGATAAGCACAAGCAAAATAAGAAAAGGAAAAAATCTGAACCTGGTTAGAAAGGTAGGCCCAATTCTGCTTTTATTCATGCTGTGTTAAATCTGGAGCAACTCATGTACAGCCTGAGGGGGGGCCTTTATTCTTAATTGCTGCATTTTAGTGCTATTTATTCAGCACAAAAAGGGAAAAAAACCTGGGAAGCAAAGGTGGTGATATCTGCAAGCTAATACTATACTGTGAAAAACTTGTCTTTATAAGAGTAAAGAAAATACTAATGACTTAGTTGGAAAAGATAATTAAAGGATATTGGTGACATTTTTGTAAATTGAAAACATATATTTTACTTGCTTTCAATTTATGAAACAATGACTAATTTCACCAATTAATTGCTCTGATGGAGAACTGTAAGTTGACACACCCCTTAATTTTCCATTATACTTCATGAACCTAGTAATTTTAAATGAGTATCATTTAATTCTAAGGACCATGAATGAAATAAAGGAGACCTGGGAAGTTATGATACAATACAGAGGAGTTTCTTTCCACTCCAATCAAGCCTATAGTATTATTTTTCTCCTGGTGTTTTTATAATATATTATTCCTCAAAAGTCACCATGAAGTCATTTCTACAAAAGCCTACAAAATCCTCAGATTGCTAGCTGGGAAGTGCAGCTCTGTTTACTAATCCTGCCTTAGCTTTGAGTCATCTATGGATGACTGCAGCAAACTATGAATGTTAGCTGCATAACTCAGCAGTGGGGATGGAGGCAGGTTTGTCACAGTGTCAATGCTTCTCCCCAGAAGCCCTCTCTGGCATTCCCAGTGCAGGACAGGCAAGTTCTCAGTCTTACACAGGAGGAACGCTGTGCACAAATAATGGAGTATGAAACAGATAAGGTCACAGCAGCACAAGCAGACCTTTGATGGCGGAACAGGACCAGGCTGTCCATTGTGACACTACCACAGGCAAACTGAACAGCAAAGACTCATCAGATGAGACAGGCAGAGGCTAACTAGGGAAACTGAAATGAAGTGATAGATCAAGTTGCAGCAAAGGCTAATAACATATATTGGATTAAAAATACAGATTTCCTGAGTCTCAGGTGAATCTGTTAAACCTAAGATTATCTGCTCATCTAGCCCTCATCTAATATGACCCCAGTGGGATTCTGTGTGAGAACAAGAAGAGAAGCAGGGAAAGGAAGCCACAGGTGGTGCTCAGACAAATGCTTAATTTTCCTTGTGTAAGTCTGTGTGACCAGCACTGAAAATCCCGTGGCAGTTTTGCCCAGAAAATTAACGCAAATAACACATTTATTCAAACTGTTGTTATTTTTCAAGTAACTCCCCCTCTGAAAATCCAGAGATAAATATAAATTTGAACATGCATGGAAGTCATGCGAGAATGTTGGGAGTGGTGAAGGGGTTTTATACATTCAGATGAAAAACAGCACAATATACAGCTGAGATCTTGCTGCTTAATGCTGGATTTGAACTGTCTAAGTAACTGAGAGCAAAGTGTGTGCACTTAACATGCAACTCTGTGCTTTCCAGGTATGTTCATTTACTCCTTCAAGTGGTTTATGTGCAGATGAGACCTTAAGCCACAAAGAAGAGTTGACTGCATGTGTCTGCAGAGTGCTGGGCACATCATATCCCATGTGTGTTTCCAGTATGCAGCATTTGTTTAAAATCAAATTCTCTACCTGGAACTGGCATTACAGAACCTAGCTGGCTTATGCTGTGTAAGATTCCTTGTGCCTTTGAGGGAGTGTCAGAGAGTAAGTGCTTTCCAGACAGCCTGAGCAATATAGGGGACTTGCAGTAACAATAAAATAAAAATAGTAGGAGTAAGAGGAGTTGTAGTAGTAGCAGTAGTAATAATAATAATAATAATGAAATGAGATGATACACAAACAAAATTAACTTCCTGTACTTTTAAAATTAAATATGTTTTTACCATCTTTACCTTTAAAAAATAAATTTTTATCTCCATCTACTTCAAGGATACATAAGACAAGATAAGATTTTAAGTTCAAGAACCACGAGAAAGTCAGTTGTCAAGGCAGTTATCCAGCCAAGTGATATGAAACTTGGTGAGCCAAAAATAATCTGGTACTATTATATTAAAAAGACTTGAATTCTGTGCATCAATTAAATACCATGAAGATTTCACTGAGCAGGGAGAGAGGCTCTTTTTGGCTCTCCCTGTGGGATGATTAAACCAGAAATGATGTACTTGTATGATATTCCCATTTCTCTTTAAATTTTGAATGGACTCAGATTCATGGGACTGCAGAGGTGGTTCAGACTGATGATCAGTTAACCAAATTCACTCTTCATGTATTGCTTTGGAGAAAGAAAGGATGATCTTGGGAATAAAGTGAAAGTTTATGACACCAAGGAAATTTTCTTTGATCTATTCTCTGCTATTGGATTTCTTTGCTGGGATGTCCACTTAGTTGACTTGTGTCTCAGTTTCTCCACTTGTCTGAAATAGCTGTAGGTAGCACTTCCAAGTTCTTTGAATGGGTGTATGAGCTCTCTTTGAAGTTTAGCACTGCCTGCTGCTTTTGCTTCTTATGGCCTGATGCTTTCTTCATTGCTTCTGCAATTTGTACGTAGATGCACTGCCCTGGTAGAGAATGAGGAAGATGAAACTATTCTGCTATGGTCAGGTCTGCTCTGACCCCAGCTTTCTCTGCTTTTGAATTGAGATAATGAGCTTCTTGATGTTTATGTTTTGGAAATAAACTGTGCAATAAAGATGGAGTTAATAAGAACAGGTAATAATGAGGGATGAAAAACACGATACAACTTTGCCTCTCTTGGGAGGGGGAGTTACACAGAGGGCACTGTGTTGTTAATGTGTGTACATAAGGAAAGTGGTGAAGAGAAAGAGTTTAAAACAATCTGGGGAAGAAATAGGTTTACCTGAAATGCCTCTAATGTCACAGAATGTACTGCAACTCCTGACCTATAAAATTCTTGTTTAACCTTGGGATTTGCATGTATGCTTTTCTGGTGTAATATAGAAGCTTGGGTCTGCAGTACAGGAAAGGAAAGAAATCTTAGCTGGTTATTGTTTGTTGCTAAATGCTAGCAGAGATCACAATGTAGATTTCTCAGCATTTGAGAGCTGGACACTGCATCTCTTCAAAGCATATTTGATGCCACAATCTCTGGTTTATTAATGTATGAATACTTCTGGCTTCTATGAGGCCTTTCTTGCCAGAGAAATGTCACCTTCATGCTCCAACATTGCCTGTTGCTTGATAATTAGCCTGCTCTACTGTCAGGGAAGACATGTGAATTTGAATTCTTGTTAGGGAAGAAATTGATTAGATCTTATTCTTATTTCTTACAATTCTTATTCTGAAGAAGTGGAAAATTTAAGAGAAACGGATGAAATGGGGAAGATACCAATGCCAGTTTATCTGACCAAGTTTTGTACAGAGCTTAACATGTGTTCTAGGAGTATTTACCAGATGGACAACTTTTGGCAGGGTACCATGTGCTTAACATTCCTGAGCAGATCTGGGCATCTAGTCCATACTCTGTTACAATGAAGACAGTCCTGTTCAAGCTCAGCAGTAGAACTCTAAATGTCTAAAAGATCTAAAATTGACCTCTGTGTAGTCCATAGGTGACTGCAGGGAGAAGTGGTAGCTCAAATTAGGGGCTGAGGGCTGTGATTCTGGAGCTGGAAGCATCTATTCCAATGTGCTGAAGTGTATTCACAGATCCAGCCATCAGGCTTTTACTGTGAAAGTGTATCAAAGCAATATCATTTGGGAGGTATCTATACTTTCTCAAGTCATTTAAATGCATTAGTACTGGTTGCAGTAGAGTGATTTTCCTATAAGCTGTCAAACTTGCTGGGAATATTCAATTTGACTGTAATCAGAGGCCTTTGGTGAGTAATAGGACCTTACAAACAGAGTGCTAATTATATGAGGGATGAATGAGTCCTAACTGAGTGATAAATGAACATGTCTGTCAGTGATACCCCAGCACATATCAACTTGAAGTTCATTTCGTTTCCTCACTTATTGTGTTCCTTATGCACTGGTGAATTACAGTCTCCTAAGGTTCAGATGTTGTACATGCATTGGATTTGACAGTGCCACTGTGGGATCTTTTTATTTTAATGTTGATTTAGGCTTAAAAGAAGAAATATGTCAGTACAAGCCTTCACAGCTTGGCAGACAGCTCTGGATTCACCTTGTCAGTCAGATCTTCCTAATGCACTTCTTTGGAAGCTTTCCTGCTTTGGAAGAGGAGAGCATCTTCTCAAAGGCATACGAGGCTGATCCCTGTGATCATTATTTCTCTGAGATGTCTACATTGCAGTGTCTCATGAGTCATACTGATAATTGAGTACCACCTGACATGAAGCACAATGGGCTTTATGCAGTTTCAGATTTCCACTTAGTATGAATAATATACCATTAGGTGTGCCCTGTAATGATCACAGAGGTTATATTAAAAAAAAAAAAGTTAATTTTACCAAGTTGAAGTTTATAATTAAACAACCACTAAAAGTCACCAGGGTTTCCATTCCATGCAGCTCCAGTTACTTTCTTCCCCTCTTGTCCATTTTTGAACTGCAGTGAAATTTTAACAGGCTCTCTTGAGGTCCAGAAGAGGATGTAAAGTTCAGTGGCTCCCTGGTGTCCAATTCAAGAATCCCCAGAATAATGCTGTTTGGTAAGCAACACAGTAATTCTCAGTCCCTTATTCCCTCTTCATATGTCTTGAGGGAAAACTAATCCTTGATGAGTGATAAATTTTACTGCATGGTTTAAGGTCCCGCTCAGAAAGCTGGTTAATTATAAATCACATGCAATTTCTGGCAAAGCTTAGGGATCTTGAGGTAATGTTAACTTCTTGACTTTCTGTAAATCAATGAAAAAGTTGGTAACAAAATACTTTGCAAGAAGGAATCAGCTGTATTGTTGATGTCTTATGTAGCCTAAAACTAAGTTGTTAGATGTCCTTTTCTGAGATGAGGGAGCTTTTAGGCTGCAGATAATGTACAGTCTGAGACAGACAGGATCAGGCATGCCATAATTTTCAGTCTTTAAAATACCTATGGTGTTCTGACAGTTCCATGGGATATATACCCCTTACCAAACAAAGAAAACAATTTCACAGATATCAATCGAAAGGCCATAGAAAAAGATTCTTCTTTCCAGAAAATCATCTTCCTCTGAGGAAAAAAAGAAAAGCTGCAAAAGAATTCTACTTTTTTCATAAAGAGTCTTGAATGTTCCTCTTCTGGTTAATTATGAAAAAGTCATTAAAGCTGAAACTGTCATAGCTATGAAAGAATGTTTGGCTTAACACCTAAAAGGTGTCAAGAAAGGAAGGACTGCACTTGTAGATTTAGGGGCAACTCAATAAATAATACGTCTTGCTTTAACACTGCTTGCATATGGAAGCATATAGCAAGTAAATAATGATTAAAATATTTGACAAATATTTCTAACCAAAGCTGTTCTTTGGAGAGAACGTACTCATGATATGGAAAGCTGGGAGCTTACTGTGCAATTTTTAATGCACGATGGCCATAATCTTATTTTGTTTATTTAAAGTTTGAAGAAAGCGTTTGTTTTACATGGTAACTATAAGGATTATGATAGCAGATATATACACAGATTCATTCTATGTAGAATATACCTCAAAAATGAAAATATTTTGTAATAATTAAAGAAGACATTCCTGTTCAGATTGTAGCCCAACACCCATCATTCAGAAAAAGAAAAGATCAATCAAATCAGCATCGTGTTCCTTAAATACATCCAATATACTTCCTGGTTAGTATCAACAATAAATTGCTGTCCATTTAAGGAGGTGGAATCAGCAGCCTTCTTGAAGCAATTATAAAATGTCAATACATTTGAAGAAACTGAGTAAACATTCTCATCTTGTTTGCCTCTTGCAGCACAAAATGTCAGAAGTTTGAGAAGCTCATAAAGTGCTTCACATTTTTTCAGACTTCTTTTGACAAACTCTCCCTTGTACCAAAAATTGGTAACGTGTTAGCTCAGGTAATAAAATGCAAAATAATTTTAATTTCTGATTTTGCTTTTGATTGTTTCTTGAGTTACTGGCGTGAACATTTTAAAAGCTTAAATACAAGCTTATGTCAGCCTACCATCTTACAGATACTCCTTGTAACTCTGGTCTGTTGACCTATTTATTCCTCCCCTTCTCTCCTTGGTGAGAGTTCAGATTCATTCAAAGAGAATAATTTCAAAATGGTAGACTTTCACCTTTTTCTGCTTGGTTAAATTACATTACCTTGGAGTAACTGGCTAGTGAATAAGCTTGTACAACCACTTTACTACAAGAGGTATTTTACTGATGAGAGTAATTCCATGACTGGAAGAAGGAATATTCCAGTTGTTGATCTAAGGGGAGCATCACCAGTTTTGATGAGCTATATGCCTCTAGCTATTTTTCTCCACTTCATGTTGATCTCTTCAGGACAGTACTACTAGCTGAGTTGCACTAATACATGCTGGATAGGAACCAGTTGCTGATCCAGAAGTGTGGTTTTTAACATGTAAGGAGTGGAAGGTTAGAAGGTAGAGGTCTAAATAATGCTTTTTAAAGTATCCACTTAAAGTGAATTTTTTATTTTTCTGAGATTTTTTTTTTTACAGTATAAGTTAATTTACATATGCTCTCTTGAGTGATTCTGAAAATATTTTTCCAAACTAACTTGCCTTTTTGCCTCTCATCTCATGTCCAAGAAAATTAGGTTATTTTGGTTTGGTTCCTGTCAAACTCTTGTTTCACTTCAGATCTGTTCACTGTTTTCCATCCCTCACATCTCCTGCATTTAAACAGACATTTTATCAGCAATGGGCAGGGAGAGGAGATTTCATCCATTCTGTGGAATTTTTTCAGCCTCACTGAAGCAAGCCCCATGTAACCATTGACCCTCATCTCCTGCACTTTCAGAGAACATCTCAGTAGATATTTTTCCCCCACATTGACTAATCTCCAAGAGTTCAGTTTTGCTGCAAGATTCCCTGGTTTACCTTGTCTTGGCACATATCTGCCTTATGGCATATAATGTTTCTTTTATGAGAGATCCAGCTGCAAATTACCTGCTGACACATGGGAATTTTCTGCTAGTAGAGAATTAGAATTTCTCATTAGTGTAGCTGCAGCAACGCCAGGAAAACCCAGTAACATCAGGTATAGGACATACTTGTGTTATATCAGCATTCAAGACAGGCTGTATTAAACTATAAAGCCTTGAGTCCCTTCATGGTGGAATTATTTCATTGAGGTTGCCACAGCCGGAATTATTTGGGAGTATGTGCCTGCTAAAGCACAGCGCCCATTTACAGGACCATTTGCCAGTTTTCAGCAGCATAAATCACACTGAGAGTATGGCTCTCCTGGGAGCCAGCTGTCAGGTTTGGAGCTTGTTCAGAAAACAGCATACCTGGGAGAGGAGATGGTGGTGGTGTTTTTTGGTGGGTTTTTTTGGTTTTGTTTTGTTGTTTTGTTTTTTTTTTCCTGAGTTACAACATATCCTTCTGTTTACAGGGCACCTCATACTGCAGTGATATATACATGAGAAATTAATGAAGGCAGAGTTAAAATTGCCAAAATAACACTTCATATTTATAAATGATAATGTTCTAATTATTTGTATATTTAATCTCCTCTAGCTGAAGGACAATGGATACTTCTAAACTTTTTTCTCATGAGCTTTGCTGGCTTGAAGTTTTTCTCAACTTTTTCTCTTCCATAAAAAGCTATTTCCTTTTTTTAAGCAAGATTGTGCTTTATGGGTGTAAGGATAAGGCTTGTGGACAACCTTGTATGATCTATGGGAACAAGAATATAGAGAGAGCTTGAAAGGGAGAACCAGAGCTGAAAGGCAAGAATCAACTAGCCAATGGATCAGCGATTGTGGGACTAGAGTAGATGAGAGCCATGGAGGTGAAGGACCGGTCAAAGTGACAGATCTTAAAAAGCATATTTTTTCCAATGTCTAATCATGCCACTGGCCAGATTCCTTTTCCAGCTGCAATGATAGTATACTAGGTACATACTTACAAGCCCTGTTTATTTTTAATAATTTGAGGCTTGAATTTAGCTAACAGGATAGAGAACTGGAGCAAGGAATAAGTATCCCAATAGCCAAACACCAGAGATAGCTCCTGCCCTTCTCCAGTGACTGTGCACAGATGCTTCTCTGTGAATCACCCTCTATATATGCACTCATCTCTAGAGTATTACTCCTTCCCACACTTCAAAAGGCTTGGGTGTAAATTGCTTACTCTGGGTGATCTCATCCCTGATCAGACAGTGATCTTTGTGAATCCTCTTCCCAAACAGTGTGAAAGGATACCTGTCAGGATGTAAGCGGTGGCTTATCCTGTCACTGTTCTACCCTGCTGTAGGCCATGGCCTTGAAACAAAAGGATGTAATGCAGATTACAGTAGTCAAGGTAACACCATGCCTTTAAATGGTTCCCACTGTGTCTCTCAGAGAAGGAATAAAGAAACTCCTTATGCTCAGCTGACTAGGACCTCACTCAAGAAGTGAAGCCTTTTCACACTCCCCTGAAATCCTATTTTAGGTCTGAGAATAGTGAAGCTACTGTTTAAATAGCTAAAAAAAGCTGCTTAAATTTCTTTTGTTGGCATTTGCATTGTTAGCACCCCTTCCCTGTATCCTTTAGAAGTAGTTTTGTTAGAATGCTGCAGCATTTACCTTTGCACTGCTGATTGATCAGCGCTGTGCATAACACAACTAGTAAATACTCATGGTATTTAAAAGAAAAAAAGTTTTCTTCCTTTTTTTTTGACAATTTTCTTGTTGAATGACAGATTTATTATCTCTATCGCGCTTCTGGGGAGAGGGCTTAGATTCGTATTTTTCAACTTTCAGAAGAAAAAATGCATCCAGTGCTGGCTAAGAAAAATTTTTAGCCAAGGTTCTGCTTTGTAGCACAGTGACTGCTTTGAGATTTGTGGGACCTTGCTACTTTTCAAATGATGCAAACTGTAATTATTTCTGGAAATTGAGAGAGTGATGTTAAATGTGTTTTTCAGGCTTGTGCATATAATTTTATGGTACATAGGTAAAAATCTATAATAAAGATTAAAGTTTTTCCATAGCTATGCACGTCAGTCAGTGCTACTCAGCTCCTGTGTGCTGGCCACGACAGGTAAACATAGAACTCATCAGACTGTGTTTGGTCTCCAGGATGAACTGGAGCAATTTGAACACTGGCCTGAATTAAGCAGTTGTCAGCAACTCTATTATTGTGGTGGCATTTGAAAGATGGCAGCAGATGACAGCAGCTGTCCCCCGAATGTTGGAAAAAAGAACCTGTTTTGTACCCACTAACGCCAAACCTGCTGGCTAGTCCTAGATCCCCTTTTCTAATCAAAGATACTAGCTCTGAATCAGCTGTTGAGAAAGCTGTCCTAATCCATAGGCTCACAACACTCGCCCAGAGAGGGTGTGGAGTCTCCTCTGGAGACATTCAAAACCCGCCTGGACGCTTTCCTGTGTGACCTACTCTAGGTGTTCCTGCTCTGACAGGAGGGTTGGACTAGATGATCTTTCAAGGTGCCTTCCAATCCTTAACATGCTGTGATTCTGTGTGTAACACTAAATGAACTTCCATTAGAGGAACTAAAACACATTTTAGTCATCAGTTAAGTGTGTTAATGCTGCAGGAAAAATAAAGCTGATATTTAACTTCCAAAGCCAGAAAAACATGTTCCCCGTTTTTCTTTTCTGTTGCCCACAAAGGTGATATGCTTAATTCTGAAGGGCTATAAAACAAATGTCAGGTTTTTGTTTTTGTTTCTGTTTTTTACAAAAAAGCAAACCACAAAACTGATGTTTATTCCTCTAAATTTTTTTAGATGTTTTCCTGGGTCTTTTCTCCTCTTCTCCGTGAAGTACAAATAGAGACATGTATATATAGTACAAAGTACAAATATATATTTTCATATATGAAAGAATTTAAAACATCTAAAACAACTTTAGTTTTTCAACTTTCATTTTGATAGTTTCGTGCTTCAACTACAATTTGCTTCTAGAGTGGAAATGGCAAGCATGGAAAAGAAAAGGAAAGCTTATCTCAAAAAAACCTTCTGTGGTATTAGTGTATTTGTATTCTAACACAGCAACATCCAAGTGTTTAGCATAGACTTACAAAAGTACTATTTAACTCTACAGGTCACAGCATACAACAACTTTCTTGGCGGGAATTCTTGAAAAGAGTGTGGACAATCATGCCAGGTCCAGTAACGTGTAGTTTTGAAGCATGAAAAAGCAAAAGATTTTCCTGGATTGAAACTTAATCTGTGTAAAGTGTTAGTGGGTCAGTAAACTTACCTTCTAAACAAACCAGGAGGTTTTCCCACATCCTCTCAGGCAGTTTAAAGATATTCATATTCAGAGCAGTGATTTAAACCAAAATGTCTAGAATAGCTAATGTGATTGGTAGTGTTAAAGGCATTGACCTTTATGTGTCTTTTTATTATCATGGTCTGACACAGCTCCTTCTGTGGCAGGGGCTGTGTTTGAAAGGATCTCTAATTTAACATGCCTAAAGCTGGTGGTGTGCAGTAGGAAATGCAAAGTCAATACCATTCTGTTCTTTACTTTGCAACTGGCTGCCTCCTATTTTGCTGGTGTGGTTCTTAGAACGTGTGCTTTGTTCACTTTTTTGAAGGTCTGCCACAGACAGATCACATGTTTGGAACCCTATAAGTGTGCAATACACAATTGTATCTTCCCAAAGGACAAAAACCTAGAATTTTACAGCTTTTCATAAAGGTACAACATAGGAAAGAAATAATGCAATAGGCTGAGATGGCATAAACCAAGTGAAGCTACAAATAAATATATGGGGAATAGGTTTGGTGTTTTTTGTTTGTGTTGTGGTTTTTTTTGTAAATCCAATCAATTGTATTGGTCACCATTAGACTTGGTGGTTAAATTTATGAAGATGGCCATCTATTGACATGACTCTTACTTAGGCAGCACTTTTCATCACTAGAGCTATTAATCACATGCTGGATACTGATCACTCCAAGCAACATTTTTAGCTTCAAAATTTGTTTGATAGCTCAAAGCAATTAATAAAAATAAATCTGTAATTGTTTCAAAATTTCTGAGTTTGTTTTCAGATTAAAATCTGAATTTTTAACTTGAGGAAGACATGTAGGCTTGAGAGAGACTGTGATATCGAATGCATGTTTCTGGGAGAACAAAAATTAAATCCTAGCTCAAGTGAGGCAAAACACCACTTTCACTCTAATTCAATCTGAGGGAAAGTGTCGTCACTGCTGAGGCTGTTGCCTCAACCACTAGTGTACGTGTCCTTTTTGGTCATTGCCAGAACATTCTGAGACTCTTCAGGTTCTTTTGTTTTTGTTTTTGGTTGTTGTTTTGGGGTTCTTTTTTGTAAATAGAAGTGCTATTCAGCTGCAAAATACTTCTGCTGATGTGAAACATTGCTAGTTGGAAACTGCTCTGTCTACCTCTGCTGTTATGGCTGCAGAGTCAGTCATGTCATTTTTGAGTACGCCATGTAAAGGGCTTCTCACCAGCACTTGGTGTTTTCTAAGTATCATGTCATTTCACAGCTGGAAGCTGGCAAATGTGTTTCTAACAAGTATGCCTTTTCTTTCATGGCTACAGTGTGAATTACAAAATTTAGTGAGCTGCAGAACTATTCAGCTGGCTGTCCGGCAAATTTGTCTTTAGGAGCAATTAATGTAGATACTTTGTGGCCCTGCACAAAATGTAAACATTTTCTTATTTTCCATGGTGCAAATCATAGAAATCCTATCGGTTTGGTGCCTGTTGAATCTCATTCAATTTTATTCAGCAAGATCTATAAGGGCTTTTATTCCTAACCTTTTATGTCTGAAGTATATGTAGAGTTTCTGCATCTTAATCTTTTATACTATTTTTGGTTAGAAACATTTCCCAAACTGCTGTAAGTGAAATCTGCTTTTGGCTTAAATGATATGTACAGTCACTAAAGGAGTAAGCCTAAAACATAGGCTTAAAACACAGCATGAAACCTTTTGTGTGGCTTTGAGTCATATTGATTTACAATATTACTGCTCTTATTTCCAAGTCAACACAGTCCTGAGAGGAGTCTATCATGGAGACAACAGATTAGCCAACAGTAAAATCTGCATCAAGGGCAGCTTGTTTCTTTTACTTCATGAAAAGCCTTTTCAAACTGTGATGAGGTGACCTCCCAAATCTTGTGAGGGAAGAAGAAATTAAGGTGTTTCCTAGGTTTCTTCTGTGTATCCGCAACACCTGAATGGGCTGGTGGATCAGGGATAAAAGCCTCCACTCAGCTGCAGAGGAAAGGAGCTCAGACTCTAGGATATAGCTTTTTGCAGCTTCCAGCTTCTCTATGAGAATTAATTTCTCTGATATAATACAGAGAAAATCTAAATTTACCCCGGCAGATATAATGTGACACTTGTGCTCAAGAAGATTTGATAAGAAGTGCCTTGGAGCAGAGCAGATACTCCTGTCTTGCTTTATACTTTCCTGTGACCATGGAGTGTGCCAAAGCAACTGACACTTCTTCACTGTAGTCTTCTGTATGCAAGATTATTTCCACAGTATCTACTATACATCCACCCAGCTCTGACACATTTTGTTACAAATCCAGCCTCTGTAACTCTTTTAAACATGGTTCTTCTCCATATGAAGGATAAATGTGAGGTCTACTTGCATTTTTTAGTGCTCTTAATGGATCTGACACTGCTTCACAGGCATGGCTTTGTTTTGAGGACCTCACAGAGAGACTGAGCAAATTATGATACCTTTAATAAATGTCTTACATGAATCTAAACAAATAAGTCCAAAATCAAGGTACTGTTTTGGTCTCTGTCCAGCAATGACAAGTACACTACAGGAATGAGAGCTTTGTAAGTTTCTGAGTGGGTGGATATACTCTAAACACAGGTATCTCCAGATGCTATCCTTGAGACTGAGTATATGGTTCTTCAGGTTTAAAGGCTTACTCTGGAAAAATCCTGGGGTCTTCTTTCTCTGAGCAGTTGAGGAAGGTCAAAAAAGAAGCTGCCTGTTACTTCCTGTCTGACCAACAATTTGGCAAGATGATCTGACAGAGGCACTGTCATGTTTAGCAATCCCATCTCTGCTTTCTAGAGCTCTTGTTAAGTCAGTGGGTCATGCTGGAAAAGAAAATCAAATCCCGAAGTGATGCCTCTTGGGGTGAGGAGATGGAAAACTGATAATAGCATGAATGAATTATTTTGATGGTTCTGTACAAAAGCAAAAGTGTTTTAGGACAGTTTCTTTTTGTTCACCGGTTTGTACTTCCAGAACCTTTAACAAGTCATTATGCTGGATAAATCCTGGGTGCTCTGGGCGCTATCATGTGTGTGAAAGAATATGATAAACATTGCTGCTACTACTGTACTACATAATGCAACAATAAATAAAGATAGCAATAAAGCCTGATGCATTTGTATCACACTATGCAGGCAAGATAAATTGATCACATAAATGGTGTCTCACTCCTGAAATGCAGCCACCTCTAGGAAGGAACACCACAACTGTTGTCACACTGCAGAAGAATTTGAGGCAGGAAAGGTAAAAATACTAGCTACAACTGCCTCAGTGTATAAATTTATATAGCTGTAATAAATTTATCCACTAGATTTTCTTACTTAGAAAATTCAGGAGCATATCTGATTTTAAAAAAGTAAAATCAGTGCTTGATTATCCCTCTTTTCCCAATCAATACAATCACTCCAGCAGGGTAGCTTATTCAAAACCACTCATCATATCTGCTTTGTGTGTAGAAAGACTCTTATCACCTCTCTGTGATTTTATAGTGGTGACTATTTTTCTAATGCTGCTTCCATTTCAGGCACTGAGCCATGGATCAGGGTCACAGATGTGGCCAGAGAAAAACAAGCATAATCTACTCTGTGTTTGTGAAACCGAAAACTTTGAAAGCTATTGTGCTCAAGGCTTACAGCAATAAATTGAGCCTTCCTAATAAATCACAGGCCTGTGCTTGCAAGCCGTGTATAACAGATCCTTGCCCATCAGCTTTCTCTTTCTCTAGGGTAAGTCACTCCTGCTTCCTTCAAAACACCCCATTTACATCTCTCTCAATCTAAAGACTGTATTTCTCTTCCCTTTTCTGCTGGCAGGGGACCTCTCCTTCGTTATCTGTCTTTCTCTTAGGGGCTCTGTGTTCGTCTTTGTATGGTAGACATACTTAGGTAAAAAGTATCCACTAGCAGAGCAGGGTAAGAATACATGTATACTATTACTTAAACATACATCAAGTCCTACTGCCAAAATCAGATTTGCCATCCACCTACACTTTTACATTTCAAGCCTTGCTTTTTTCTGAAGTCATTTTTACATAGTCAGAGTCCAGACACAGCTGGTGCTTTAGTAAGAGTCTTAACTTTATGTTGCAGACAGACCGCTGCCTGTAGCTTTGGCCTATTAATCAAAATTTAAAAAAAATTGCTTTTCATCTCACAGCTTAACTGTCATTCTGTAAGCATTCCCACTCTTCCTTATCTTTTGCCCTGGCTGAGAGCAAATCACTGAACAGCAAACTGAGTGCCTTCCTGCACGGCTGCAGTGCTTATGGCAGGTGTAATCAAGGTAGTTTGTAACCAGCTCAATAAAAGCCTTGAGCAATCTGATCTGATCTCATAGCTGATCCCACTTTAAGCAGGAGGTTGGACTAGAGACCTCCTCATCATTTGGACTAGATGATCCCAAATGATCATCTCATGATACTGTGATCCTACCCTATGGTTGTAGGATCGTATGTGTCTGCACCAGCCACTGTGGCTTTACCACTGCAACAGTCTCAGTCCAGGGTAAAGGAACAGAAATTACAATAGGATATACAATATATATTTTTGGCATAGATTAGGTGCGCTCTAAAGCCTTCTCTGGGCTACTCAGGCTTTGCTACTAGGGCCCCTAAGTCTTGCAAGGACTTTGAAGAGAGAAGAACAATGCAGTTGCTTGAGTTGCTATGATTTCTTTTTCCTAGCTATGTTTTGGGCCATGCCATTTGGTTCCCCAAGCTCGAAGGCAGTTCTATGAGAAGTCATTAGAGAACTACTAGTATCTGAGTGATATAGCTAGTGTGCTCACCCCAAAATAAACCTTAGTGAAATTATAAACTCAGATTTAGTCCAGACTGTCCTGGACTAAACTGTGTCTCAGTTTCCTAAGAAGCAATTACCCTATTATTCACTTAACCCACCAACAGTCTGAAATTTCATTCATTCACTGTCTTGCAGTCCTAGGATGTTCTGAAGGACTGTGGTGGACATCTCATCTGATGGTAACCTAATCATGCTTTGTTAATTCCAACTCAAGAGCTAGAACTGCTCATAAATATTTTGTGTTTATCAGCAAGGCAAGTATTGTGCTTTCTTGCTTTTTCTGTGGCACACATTTTATGGTTGGATGCTGTTGAAAATTCCTTTTGTAAAAGTAAACAAATAGCTCAAAAATATTCATTGTGGTCGCTTCCGAGCTATGATACCCTTACTGCTTCTGAAGTTATTTGAAAACAATGCTTCACCATATTTTATTATTGAACCTGCCTGTGGCTGTCTCTAGTGTGAACTGAAAATAACAGCCATCTTACCTCTAGAGTGTGGTTTAACCAACCTGCAATCTAAATCCAAGCAAGTAAGATCAGATTGAATATCATTCTGTCATTGATTGCTTTCTCTGGCAAAAACAATTCAACACCACAGGTATTGACTAACTAATTAGGGAGGGCAAAGAGATACAAGAAGTGATTAAAAAGAAAAGGATTTAAAAAATAATTCAATTTTTTATGTACACTCAACACTGAAGGAACATTTATCCATGGTTTTAAAAATCCCTCTTTCAAATGTTAACATAGGGTTAAAATTAATTGTCAGTAGAGCAGCACTGCAGTTCTTCCTATGCAGTCTGTGGTCTGGACAAATCATCATTTTAAAATATGCCTTTTCTATCAGAGTGGCAACCACGTACCTTAGCAATCACATGGAACTACACCAAGAGTAATAATGACTATTTGTTTTTTATTATAAGTTTACTATTGTTGAAATGCTTAGCTGACAAGTATGTTTCCAACTCCACATGCAGTGAAATCCATTTTAATCAGCCTCTGCTTTGGGAGATCTATGTGTTGTAATATCATCTATTAGAATCTATGTGCTGTATCATTGCACATTATGGATAAACTTACAGATTTTCACCTAATGTTTGGGGGGTCGTAAAGAAGGAATAGAAATACAGAAAATGCTATAATCTCTTTAGCTCCTTTATGCACTTCATTTACAAAAATCATAAAATGGATAGTAAAATATTTACTAGTACTTTGCAGTTTTCAAATGGCAAAAATTGAATTGTATAGTGTCTCACTTCTCCACAAAGACAGCTTGAATTTGAAGAGAGCCACCACTGAAAGAAATGGACTTCTTAACCAGTGTGCTGTGAGGACTAATACAAATCTCACCTGTCCCTGCATCACTGGAATTGGGAATTTTAGTATTTACCATAACTCCAGAGAAGTTAAACAAACGTGGAGGTTTTGTTTTGTCAACTGATTTGAGAGACTGTATGTTTTGATAGCTGTAAATGATTTAATTGAACAACAGAAAGTCTCAGCTAAGCTATTTGATTTTGTATTGTAAGAGACCATTAGCTCACCTACAGGTACACACTTATTGAGCACAGCTGAGGAATGGTAACCTTTTAATTCTGTGTGTAAGTGTAAATCACAAAGTAAGTGTTTTACTAAGAAAGGCTTTTATTCAGTACAGCTCTTGTACCTTATCAGAGCGACATATTTAAGTGAGATGTGTGTTTCAAGTTCCAGATCAGAAGCTCCTCCCAACCTTGTACTTCCACAAAAGGAAAGGATATAATGGATTTTGAATCATACTGTAATGTAACGTACTGGAAGCATAACATTACAGTCATCAATCTGAAAAACACTATTTCAGAGACTTTAGAGTTTCTGTCTTTCAGATCAGCCTTTTTCTAATTTCACCTCTACCTTACTTGAACCAGTCTGTTCAGTCTAAGCTGTTTTCATTCCAGCTGGTTGAAAAGCAACTCCTGCCTTGATTGTACCATCCACAATAGCAATGCAGGGATAATCCTCTTTCCAGTGCAAATCATAATCTGAACATAGTTAACTCATGCAATCTGTGTGCATTTTATGGATTTTTTCATTGATTTGATGACACTTGAAGATGACTCAATACAGACTTAAACATATCCCATTGTTCTACTATTTTAAAAATTGTTTTCTACATTTCTAGGCAGAAATTCTTTTTTATTGGTGTTTCAGGGTGCTTGAAAATTCTGTGCATTTCATACTGTCATCTTTCTGTATTATCTTTTTGTCAGTAGGTAATATGTTCTTTAGGAAATGTACCTCCTGACATTTCATGCCTGGGATAATAGTCCACCATTCTCATTCTGGAATCCAACTCTTTATTCATAAAAGTGCAGAAAACCACAAACAGAAATGATGTTGAAATGCAAATATACAACTTGGAATTGCCTACAGAATACAAAATAGAAAAAAGTTTTATTAATTTAATCATTAATAAGACTTTATCTGGCAAAGAGTTTTGTCTTTGTTCACAGAGGGAGAAAAGTTTCCATTAGCTGCACCTCCTTCCCATTATGTTGGGCTAATTTTTATACTCATTTTTGAATAACCATCACTAGTTTAGTTAAGTTCAGCACTTAAGTCATAAGGAATGAGTGCATCCTTGTAAGAAAAAAAAAAGCAATATCCCTTTTTTACCAATAGAGGGTTCTGTTCACCAAGGGGATTCCCTCTTACTTTGTCCTTTGTTGGCACTTCCATTTACAGTGTTCCACTGATGAATCTCCAGGAATCCAGCTGAGTCTCCAGTTTTTGGTGACTGAAGTGGCAACTCTGTCCTAGTGGGAGAAGTGGATACTATGGCATAGTCTGGCCACAGTGTGATGGTCTGATTCCTTCTGATTCGGAAGTCACCCCTACTAGCCAAACAAATGCTTGAAAAGATAGAGAGTCCTGTTCCCTTTGCGGGAATTAGACACCTAAATCAGGTGGGGATATATGGCTCAAAAGACACCTGTGGACCTGCACAGCTAGACAATTCCTTAAAAAAACTGCATCTTCAAGGAGGATCCTAAAAAAGTGAGTGCAGTCTAAGCTAAAGGAAATCCCTTTGCTGTCCCTCATATACAGACCGTGACATTCTGCAAAGAAGGAAATCAGGCCTTACTGAGCCAAAGGCAGTGGGCAGCAGCAGGGGTACAGGGAGTGAAGGATAACACCTGTGTTGCTCCTAATATTTTTCCTGATCTTATCCAAAAGCATGTTGCAGGAGCAATTAGCAAACCAAGAAAGCCAGAGCTGAGACCCTCTTGCTGCAGTTGCCTGTTGGTGATTAGTCTGGGTCTTTCAATTCCTCTATGTGTTCAGCAATATCTAACATGGCAGAAACTCTGTCAAAAATGGGCATAGAAATATATCTAGATCTGCTTTGTATTGATGCAAATAAGAGATTCAATTCAGGCAACTACAAAAGTGTATCCTTTTTGGAAACAGGATCAGTGTTGCTTTGCGTTACACTCCTTATGGAAATAGGGTATTTACTTTTAAATGACTTTCCTATTATCAACCTGTTAAGATATCCAAAGTTTATGAAATAATATAACAGAGGGGAAAATTGCTTGAACTCCTGTTACAAAAAAAGCTAAATTGCTTATTTATCATTTATCTGCTTCTTGCAGCTGACAATCTAATTTTCCTGCCTCCACAGATCATATTTTTGCTGTCTGTTCCTTAACAGATTTTATTTTGATTGCTTCTGTTCAGATTCTGTCTGTCATCTCAGTGTCTGAGCCAACCATATGTTAGCTTGACCCACTACCAAAAAAACTTCAGTCTGAGTTCACTTGAGAAGTTACTCTTGTTATTATTTGAAGATTTATTAATTTGTCAATGGCATCTGGTTCTTTACCACCTGCCCTGAAATCTGCTCTTGTTTTTTCACTGCTGGGAAAAAAAAAAATAATAATAATTAAAAAAATCTGCTTTCAGATATATTCAGAAATAACAACTCTTCCAGCCTTTCTTCATACCATAAGGTGTATAATAACAAAACAGCATCTTTGTGCTACTGAAATGCTTTCTATCTGAGATACACAATGGGGAAATAGTACTATTGCCATTTCGTTGCTTCAGAAATTGAGGCACAGACAAATAGTCTGATTCAGTCGATGTTAGTCATAAGGATAGTGGTTAAAATAAAGACTGCTTCCAAGCTTATCATCGATGTTGGAGAAAGAATTAAACTTTCTCCATAATCTTTGGGGCTGCATAAGTCAGTCAGAGAGAAAACATAGCAAGTCTTCAAACTTTGCCCTCTCTGACACTTTCACTACCTCCTTTGCCTCTCCTGCAAAAGCAAGAGAGGAGATGCTGAGAAAGGTCTGGAGACCCTATCGCTGGCTATTTTGCTTATCTGTCCCTAGAACTAGGCTTGAGTGGAGTGATGAATTAAGCCTCTGCCTCCTGACTTTCCAGCTCATGGCATAATGACAGGGCTGCTCACTCTCACTGAACGACAGACACCCAGGAATGAGTCTGTAAATAAGGGGGTGCAACTTCCTTTCTGCTGCTTTGGCAATGCTCCAAGCTTTGCATTTTCAGTCATTCCGTGTTCCCAGAATAAATCCCTCAAAGCTTACATGTGAGCCTTGTCTTTGTGCATGAAAATGAGACCTCTACAGCTCGTGTCCAAAGCTGCTTTCTTTGTAATGAATTGTCCATCGTCCCTCTTTCATTCCCTGCTGAAATACTGCTAAATATTGTGTTGCATTGAGCTTAGCCCTTCAAAGCAGAGTGATATATGAAAGTCATAAATGCTGGAAGATACCCATGGGAACACACTGAAGATACCCCTGGGTAGGCAGAAGGAGAATGCTGTGCTAGAAACAGGTAGTTATTTAAATAATGCAGAGATGTAATTTGAAAATTCGTTCTCACTGTAGTGTTGACATTGAGATAATTCAGGCTGTATATCTCTCTCTTGATCAGAGTTCAATATTCGTTCCTATATTTTTACTTGACTTTATAATTCTTACCTTTTCCCTTCAACTATCCCAATGATAAGCAAGCAGTGCATTTGCTAAACTGTTGTGTTGTTTGTGTTATCTCTCCACTTGCTCAGAACTATAACGGGATGTTTATCTACTGAGGAAAAACCTGCCTCTCATTTACTCTGCAAAGCACTCCACTGCCTTCACAGTAACTGTAGCTGCAATTATCATTGTTGGCATCCAAAGATAGTGATTTTTCTATTTACACTCCATGCCTGGCCCTTGTGAAGTTTAATAAATGAAGTCAGCAGTTACATTATCATTTGATAGACTCATCACCCAGTAGTAGCTGCTGAAATATGCAATAAATAAAGGTCCTAGAGGGAAGGAAAGGGGTTAGAAAAAACATTATTTTTTTTTTCCAAAGAGAATTGCATTTTTCTTTTACTCTGTGTTAAGAAATTTAATTACGGCTTTTCTGTTTTGTTTAGTCTTCACTTTCTTTTGTTATTTTATAAGAAGTCACCTTCAGGAATTCATTAGTCTAAACGAAATTTAACCCAGGATACAGGACACAAAGCAAAAAAACACCAATAGGAAGAGTGGCCTGGCATTTTACTGACATCTTCACTGGCAGTAGTTGGGTAGAGTTTGTCGTCTGTTAATAAAAATACATTAATTCAAAACATACCTCCAGTAGCCTCCACTAGGGTTGTGGTGATGCTCTTTTGGTGGGCCTTAAAACTAGCCTCCCCACTGAGCAGGGAACAGCCCAGCCAAGATGAGATAGAAAAGATTCACCCTTAACAGCAAACACAACCAGATCCTCTGGAGGCAACAAAGTCTTGGTAGTGGAGTAGTCCTTTCTATTGTGAAATCAATGGCAAGAATTCCATTTCAGCAAGAGGCTGAAGACAGATGAATTTTACCAATTATACCAAAGATTGTCGCAGGGGGTTTGCTCTTTGAGGGAGACAGCAAATGCTATCATGACTAGCAGTGTTTGCCTGGTAATAACTGCTGAGCATAAACTCAAATAAACTGTTCACCACTAAGCAAATAGTAATACCCGTAGTAATACCCACCTACACACATTTGTGTTTATCCTGGTACTCCTCTCATTACATTTTTCAAGTAGACAAGTGACAAAGTCATTGGAAGACTTTAGCTCACTGGTTGTGTTATAAGTTCTCTGTAGCAGGAATTCAGAAAATACTAGTTCTAGTCACTGCAGAATCTTAACAAGGAATGCATATAAGCTAGATGAAAATTGGTGAAAAAATATGTTGATCTGTTTTACTATGAGCAACTGGAATGGCCACTGCAAGTATCAATGCACACACATTTAGAAGAATTACAGTGCACAGGCACTGCTCTTATTAAAGCCACTAATAATAAGGAAGCATCTAAAATGGTTGTGCACTTTAATCCTGAATAGTCTCCTTCTCAGAGGTGCTTGATCTTTGCCCTCTGTAACATATATTCTATCTCCTGGAGATTCCTGGATTATTTGACAGGGTCTTTGCAAAGGTTTCATTTGGGGAGAAACATGGATGGATGGATGGATGTTCTTCCTTTCAGCCCCCTACCCCAAGGAGAAGGAAAAGAGTTTAGATGTATGCAGATTTGAATTTAATGTGATTTATGTTCCTTACCCTTTGACACTTTATGTTTGTTTTTCTTCTTCATGGTGTTAATCATTAATTTCTTTTTCTGCTAGCTGTAAGGATATAATGATGAGTACCAATCCAATATTTTGTGCATTCTTTCTGCAGTCACAGGCAGCAGCAACCTCTGCTAGAGAACAGAATTGTTTGGTTCTGAACACAGGACATCCTCCGAGGTGCTTCTGCTGGAGAAGTTTTGCTTCTTCAATACTCTGAGGATAAGAGCTGCAACTGTGGGTTTAAGCCAAAAATTATTGCTATAAGCTGAATGTTCATTAGTTCAAAAGGACTCAAAGGAAAGGTCTTGATGAACTAATAAAATCTAGGAAAAGTAGTATCTCTTTCCCCCACAACACACTCAGAGATAGTCCATCTTTGCAGCTGGGGCTGGTAATAAATAAAGCAGTGAACACCTGGCCCTCTAGGTTGTTCTGATTCTTAAAAAAAAAAACTAGGCACCTGCTTTTTACATAGATTTCTAATTGTCAGTCAGCTAGTTAGCTTTTCTTGTCAGTCAGGCTTTCCTGAGTCCTTTCTTCACCAAAGCAATGGACTAGATGCCAGTGACTACAAATATGGCCTACAAATACAAATATATATAAAATACATATTTATATATAAGGTTTTTATGAATATAGAAAAATATAAAACAATAGTAAATATAAAAATGATCCTGCCAGCATGGCAGTTGTTTCCAAACTGTGTGAACTACCTCTGCTTTGATTTTTCTTCTCAGTGAAATGGAAAAAAGGTGGAAGGACTCAGAAAATAAATAAACAAGAGCATGCAAGGCATTGACAAATCACCCAGAGTTTTGTGCAAATTGTGTGACCCATAAACAAAAAGATCAGTCTGTCTAAGTTTACATAGCCAGAACTCAAAATATACTTAAATAACACTAATTTTAAAAATCAGCTAAGCCAAAATGTTCACAGACTAACCTGAGTGAAATGTAGTATACTTAGAGTTTCAAAGTTAACATAACTTTGATGCTTAACTCACCTTGGGAACCTTTATTTTTAGAAACAACCAAGGTAAGGAAAAGATGGTGCCCATTGAGCCTTAATAGGTTTTGTCATTTTCCATTGCAAAGTTGCTTAGATCTTAGGATTGATATTATCTGTGAATACCACTTCCAGGTTTGCAATTCTAAATACTATCGAGCAAGAAAAGCTGCTGAAATATCGCCCGTCTTCATGGTGCCGAAACATGCAAACGTGTTTCTGAGATGTCAAAAGCAACTCAAACAATATACCAAATCCTAATCAACAGAAGTCATCACAGCTATTTTTTTATTGCTCTCTACATCAGCTTGTTTTCATAACACACATTTTACTTTATGCAGAAACAGATGTATTTGTGACTATTTGCACTGAAATATCCAAACATTACAGTGAAGCAGCAATTTACAGTTGGCTGACTGTGTCTCATCTTTAGTATACAATTAGTGAACAATGAAAAACTCATTATCTTCTTATTTCATTACAGCCAGGGAAGCAAACAATTAGATTTGGTGGTTTAAAAAAGATACAAACAAACAAAAAGCATCTTGACTTCCCAGAAAGAACAAAATACAAGTCTTTCCATCGACAGCACTTGAGTGAAAGTCATCAAAGGGATGAATTCTTAAATAGAGTTCCTCTTAAATGCTTTCCCTTAACTTTCACGCCAAGATAGAGAATGATAGAGAATAAACTTATACACCATCAAGACATTCATATATTATAGGTGGTACATGCATAACATATATAGGAATCTCAGCATCTCTGAACTGTTTTAAAATATTCTTTTCTTTTTTTTCCTTCCAGACTTGGTTTGTGTTTGACTTAGCTCATGAAGCATGGAACTTTGTTTCTGTCTCAGCGTCTCTAACTGTTATTAGTTCATTGAAGTGACCAAAATGTTGCCTGAATCTTGAAAACCTCATGTATACAGAAGTTTTCATATTGCAGAAATGCACTAAGATTAATTTTAGCATGGAACGTTAACTCAATTTTGACAGTTTTAAAATATGCAATTTCTCATATTTACTGGTTTTCCACTCATGCTTATGTTACTAAACAGAAAGAAATAAAAAAGCCAGCTCACTGAAATCTGGGCATACCAACTATTGCTACGTAGAAATCTGTTCTTTCTTTTCCTTTTATTTATCTTTCCAGTAGTCATTTTGTCCACCTTTCCTCTGATAAAAATCAAGCATCTAGGAATCTTCACTGACAGCATCTAGACATTCATATTTTGCTTGTGATGTACAACATCCAAGATGATTCCCAGATTCAGAGATCAATCTGCAACACTTCTTTATCAAATGACAGTACTCTGTTCTTCATGCATTCTCATATGTTGTAGCTTGTGCAGCTTGAATTTAGAATCCACATGGTAGACAAGGACTTATCCTCCTTATGCAAGTGTATCAACACTGAATTTCACTAAGCTATCCATACATACAGTTCAATGCTCTGGAATGTCTTCACTTTTTTTTTCCTTTCTTTCTTCTGCCTCATCTGAAAAAAATGTTGATTAATTCATGGTTTTCATGCAGAATCAGAATCACTTTAGGCATTGGAAGGGACCTCAAAAGATCATCTAGTCCAATCCCCCAATATAGTTTTCCTACAGTCCATACTCTTCTGTAGTATACTAAACAATAGAAGTCCTCAAGTCCTGATTTGTTAAAGGTTCTTTGATCTTACTGAAGTTACATATATGTTTAACATTGAACAGAGCCAAAGGATACAAAGCTGCTGTAGTTTGCAACATTGTGATAAATCTTTTCCTCTATGATTCAGGATGGTAGAGAGAGGAATGGGTTGTCAGTTCAGTTACTTCATGTTGGTGTTTACAAAGACTCAAGAAGGCTGTAGGGATCTAACTTTCCTTTATGAATTCAGGCTTACTTGTCCCTTCCACATCCTGTGTCATTCTTCAGTGATTGTTTCACTGCTTAATATTGACTGATTCTGCTCACTTGTTGGCTTCAACTTTCATGAACATTCTCTTTTAAAGTGTTAGTTCTATTATTTGAGAAGAATTCTTGTGGATGGACATATTCCTAATGTCTTCTTATGCAAAGTATGATGCAAGATATTTTAATTCCATTGTCTCCTTCTCCCTTAATTGTCCCGCACTCTGACAACATCAGTAGCAAAAAACTGAATTTAAATTTGTGATGCCATTTCTATTTGATATTTGGTCTGACTAACTCTAAAGAAACCCTATCTTACTCCCGATTAGGGGTCATGGAACACTAAAATGTTCTCAGGTGAAAAGACAAACTGAAAGGTAAAAGATGCTAATACTGAACCCCACAGTAAAATCCACGTAATTCTTAAGTACGTAAAGTGAACATGTCTAGGTGAAGACCTAAATGAGAATTAATTCCAAGGTAAGCATCTAATCTCTTCTACTTTTCTCATGACAATCAGAGGAGAGAACTAAAATTGGGAAGGTAAGTTCTGTATGTTCTGCACTGGATAAATCCTTCTCTGTCAGTGCCTATTGATATTGAGGGAAGATAGACAACTCTGTGATTATTGACAGAGAATGGCTGATTAGTTTCAATTAGGTGCCTAACTTTCGGATAACAACAGATTAGGTGAGTTGAGTCTTTCCTTGATGATGAAAGAGCAAGTATAAATTTAGGATGATACACTATGGCTCTTCCCAGTCGGGGAAAAAGCAGATTGCTGCAAAGAGTAATTTTTAATGACAAAACAACACATATATCAAGTTTACATGATACTGAGGAGGACAGATTAGATTAATTTATAAGGTCCCTTCCTTATCTCCTGATTCATGGTGGTTGTTTTTTTTTTCTCTCTGAATGACAGAAAACCAACAGCAGTTGTTTTCAAGATAGATACAAACATCAGAGCAAAATCTACTGAAAATGACAGTGATTAGAGCTGTTCAAAATCCCTGTCCCATGGGAAATGTTGATATTTCAACACATGTTTTCTTCTCAAAATGGGATGAGAAAGGTTTAAATATCAGCAATTGTCATGGTAATATTTTTTCACAAATGCTGAAATGAAGAACAAATATTTCATTTTGAAATAGCTATACTTTCCACATTTTAAAACATCATTTGAAAGGTTTCATTTTCAAATTTAACATAAATAAATTTGTCTGTGTACATATACCTTTGTATGTATGCATATTTGATGTTGACTTTTTCCTTTTCAGAAGAAAATAGTGATTTCAAAAATATAAGCATTTTTCCAGGAAACTTCTTTGGTCATTACATTTGGTCAGTAATAGTAATGGCACAACCTTCATAAAGAGAATCTAGACTGTTGAGTCAGTCAACATGACAGAAAGAGAGCTGCCTAAGACAGAACTCTACCAGGAAACAATTCACTATTTGGTTGTGAAATCCTTCTTTGTACTGACTACATATTGCCATCTTTCATTTTACTGACCTAGCAAGGGACAGGGAATACTCAAATCAATATCTCACATGAAAATTTGCTAAAAGGAATTATTATGATATCTGAAGAAATTAAAATTGCAATTTTATTTATACTATGTTCTCCTGGCACTTTCATGGTGCTTTATACTAAAAAAAAACAACCTGTTATCTCAAGGTAGAGATAAAGATATATGTATATCTATCTGTGTGGTGCACTCTAAAAATGTTTTAAAATATTAAATACAATCCAATGTTTAAAAAACCTACTGTAAATAAATAGACAGCATTATTAAGGTAATAATGAACTTTTAAAAATTGAAGTCTTCCAAGTGTTATTTATTAGAGGGAGAAGATTTACAGATCTCTATGCTAGTGTTAGGTACAAGTTCAGGCTGAAAGAGCTCAAATACACACATACACAGTTTATAAAATAGTGTCACCTTTCCTGAATTACTTTACTGGCTGTGCTTTGAGACACAAGACCCATATTTTGTTCTACCAGTAGCTTTTTGACACTATATTGTCTCTAGGTCTCTGTTTGCTGCTCCTATCTGGAGCTAAGTTCTGGTGTGAGTTTATAAAAAACTGCTAAAGTAAAACTTTGAAAAAGCATTTCAGGCATTAATAAAAGTTAAGGATCCACTTTCATAGTAAGTATTTTCAGGGTCTGAAATCACTAAGTCACTATTATGTATTAATTGCTTGAGGTTAAAGAACCCAGAAGATACTTTTTAAACTTCCTGGGTTTATGTCTGCCTTGTTTATTTGTAGCTGAGTGTTTTAGCATATGCTGTTTCTGTGGCTTTGCTTAATCCCTAGGACACCAACGGCCCCTATGGCTTGGATTACTGGCTGCAATTGCAAAACATGTCATTAAAAATACATCAGGAAATCAATGTGGTGACTTACATTGGTTTTCAATGGACATTTTTGCCTCCAGTGGATTACTAGAATGTTTTTTGACAAAAGAGCATCCTATGAAACTCAAATTGTAACAGATCCAAAGCCCATGAATGGCAATAAAAAAAAATTACTATTTTTATTGGGATTTCAATCGACACCTCCGTGCTTCAACCTTCACAACTACATTAGTCTGGCATCTCTTTAAGTTGCAAAAGAAACATAATATGTGTCAAAAAATGGTAATTTGGAATAAACAGACAGCAAAAGTTTAGTATCATAAATGAGTCCTACACAGTAATATATGCATGTTTTAAATTAATACAATGGGATGCCAATTTATTCAGTGCAAAAAACCCCCATGTGACGGCACATTGTTACTGCAATTTCCTGTCCTTGAAGCAAAGTATTAACCTGCATTGTGACAATGTAAAGAAAGTAACACAAAGTAACACCATGTATGCTTTTTCGGATACTTTTATTTCAGAGAAAATATGTGTATAAAGTGGGAATGGACTCACTGCATATATGTTTCACCTTTTGCACCATTTGAACATCTGGCTCTTACTGGAGGACTAAGATGACATAGGAGTGGTAGACATGACATTGTTGGAAATATCTGAATAGTTGTGCAGTGACAGATTCAAAGCATATATTCAAAACAATAAAAAACTGACAGCAGACATAATCAAAGCATTGGTCTGACTCATGGCAGTAAGTTTCATGAGGGACATCTATGTAAGAAAATTCAGATGCTTTAGAAATATTTGCACACCAATCAAGAGGGCATTATCAAAATAAATGGGCATTGTCTTGCTTTATCATTCTGATCCTACAGAAAACATAAATAATCAAAGCATAAAAAATAATTTCCTGTATTATTTCCCTGACATTGATTTGCTAAAGTCAAACAAGATCACACTAGACCTCTAAGAAAAGTAGTTTTGTTGCAAAACCTGTACTTTCTTAGGAAGACCATAGAGAAACTAAACAAAATTCTTTCAGTAACTGCTGGGAGCTTAGGATAAAACAGAGGCGTGCATATATTTTTAAGGGCTATGAAAAACCTTTTAATATGACCACGCAGTAGGGCTGGTAGCCACAGCAAGGGCTGGAGCCAGAGATCCAGATCCACTGCCTGTCCTGTCTTATTCTACAGCAAATGGACTGTGAGTGTTCTTCCATTACTCACATGGATCATACACAGTGTGAAAACTGTTTTTAATCTATCTACAACACTCATCCAAAGTAGTATAGCATCCTGCTTGCAGCCAGGCCTGAACAAATCAAGGACTAGATTATTCTTACCCATCTACAGTGATCTGTGGCATAATCTGTGCTTTCTTAAAATCAAAGAAAATTCTGTTTCTGAGATGGATACACAATATGCCAAGGAGAGCAATAGTGCAGTTTGGTACAAGGATGTTGTGTCTTTGTTTTGGTCAAAGAAAAAATACTTCTTAATAAGAACAATAACAAATAAGGCTAATTATAGATGTATATACATGTGCACTGCTTGAAATCATACTGTAGGATTCCACTTTGAAACCTCTTTGTTTTGTAGACATTACACGTGTACCAGAACATGTGTCTGAAGTCTGGCAAAGGACTAGCATGGAGGGCTATCACAGATTATCACATTTTCACTACTACACAAAAATGAGGATTTTAAATTATAGAGTACTGTTTACACAAACTCTTTTAGCTGTCAGTCTTGCAGATCAAAGCCCTTCCCACAACAGAGGATGTGCTTCTCACAAGCTATGTTGGTGAAATTCTTCTTATCCTACTAGATCATCCATTTTAGGAGTAGGAGGACTTATTTGCCTATGGAAGTGATTAATCAGCCTGGATGGCTTGCTCCAGCATCAGTGTCTACACAGTAACAAGGGTTGAGTGCATTAGCTCTGCTGGGGCTTTGCTCTGAGACCAGTGTTGAAAATCTCTGCTTAGTATTGCTACGTGTAGATTTGGTGTGAGAACAAATAAAGAAAGGATTGTAGAAAAATGTAAGTATGGTATCTTAGTTAACACCACAGATGATAAAAGACTAGCCACAAAAATTAATTTCCTTTTATTTCTGAATGTGTAAATATAGTATCTCCAAAATACTGTTTGTTGGCATGCCAAGGATATTTGCATATATAGGAAATACATGTGTGCCTTTGGTTATGTTTATATATACGCACAGAATTTCAGTTTTGTTTTTTTTTTTTTGCTAATTTTTTTTTGCTCTTGTTTCTAATTTCTTAAACATTCTTTTTCTCACCAAAATAAAAAGATAAAGGAATTGAAGGAGATAAATCAACATGCAGTAGTAACAAGAATTATATTTTTATTTATTTTGTAGCATAGATTCTGGTTTTGTCTATAGCACTTTAGCTTTCATATGTAAGTGGATATTGCTAATCATCACTGCAATATGAATTGCACTGCTTGGGAGTGCAAGCAAAGCTGGAGAAATAATAAGAAACCCACAATCCAGCACCAAGCAAGCAAGGACTATAGGTATACTTCCCTTACCAATCAAAAGTGCAACTGTGCAAGCACATACACAGAGAAACACTGCCACTCTCTTAGCTATAAATCCAGGGTTTCTGTGATACAATCCTTATCTGTAACAATAGTCATTTCCCTTTCCTATATATACTGGCTATTGCAGTTTATCCTGCCCTGGATTGCTGATAGAGGTGGATGAACTGGTTCAGTTGAAATTAGAACTGACCTAAATTTTCACCCCAGGCCTCAAATCCATTATTATCCATGGCTGAAAACTTCTGATATTTTCTCTCTTTTTCTATATTTCCAAGTGGTTAATAAAAAAAGCAGCAAACACTGAAAACCTCAGAAGGAAACAAGCAAGCAAAAAATGCCAAATTTGCAAGGTTTCACAGGTTTGATCTGAATAAATGTTCACAAAAGCATTCAGAATACAGTTCACTTACCTCTGTTTGGAGGGATAAAATTATTTTGAAATTAATGAATTTGCAAACTTATCTTCCAAACAGGAAGAACTTTAATGGTTGTTTTTCCAGTAGCTGATCAGTTTTAGGTTAGGTGTTTCTGGAAATCCAGACTGATTCTACAAGGGTAAGAAGTGAGCATCCAACTGTTCCAATCTAGCATCTGAAAGCATTACTTGGCAAAAATGCTTATTGTTAGCTGTAATGCATTTATTTTTAGAAACAGACATTGCTGCCAAAGGTTGTTCTCATTCCCAACATTCCCCTGCCTGAGGGTATGCTCGTTCCACATTCCCAAGGTATGTTTGCAGCTTGTTTAGTTGTATTTGCTTTAGATCTAATTTAGCAAGTGCGGATAGCAACAAAAATGAAAGAATTGCACAGAGTCTGAAAGTCAGCACTGGGTTTCTAGGTACCTTCTTGGCTTGCTACCACACCACAGCCTGTGCTGCTGCATTGTAATAGCTTCTGCTACAAACTAAATAATGGAAACTTATGTCTCCTGTAATTGCAATACTGAACTGCAGCATAGGTAGACACTTATTTCTCTCTCTCCCTGGCAGAGCCTATGAGTGATAGTGTTCCTCAATTTCAGTAAGAACTAGAGATTTAGGGTTGTGAATGGACTGAATAGCCAAGAAACCAACCCAAAATATATAATCTTCTGACCTATTAACATGAGTCACAAGGCATCAGAATATCTAAACAGCGGCTGAAATGTGAAAAGCTGTAGTTTCTTCCTGAATTACTTGCTGTGATGCCGTGATGGACAGATCACATCATGGCTTTTCTCTCTATCTGTGTTTTTAAAAGGCGGTTTCATGAAGTCAAGCAAGGACCAGTGATCTTGCCTAAGGAGGATGTGAAAGAGAGATTGGGTTTGAGTTCCTGTCCCTGCTAATGGCTGCAGGGAGCATCAACAAGAGAAGAGCTTGAGAAGGAAGGGGAAATTCACATTTGTTCTGTTTCCTCCTGTTTCCTCTCTTCTGTGAAGTGGATATCCTTCCCTGAACTTGGTACTTTGAAGCTTATTTCGGACACTGCTCTGCTTTTAATAGGAAAAGCTGAGAGCCTATTACTGCGAGGAAGGGTTTCCTCCCACACACTATTAACAAATGTTGCTTCCTGCCTCTCCATTTTAAAAGGATACACACTGTGACCACAGAGTTCATGTTCCACTTCAGCACTTACATTATACTGTGGTGCCACTAAAAACTCTGTGAGGCACCACTGGAAATAGAGAGATCTCACTGTCATGTTTCTCCCTTCATATTCCCAGGCCAAAATGATAAACAGGTCAGGATCATCCTGAAGGCCAGGAGACTTTTGCTCTGAAAGCAACTGCATGACCTGAAGCTATTTCCTGACTCTTCTTGTTTATGCTTCAGTCTTGTTAATTTAGACTGCAACATTTCAAAAGTAGTAGTTAGCTCTTGATTATGTCTCATTCCTGGGGCACAGCAACAACACATGAGGTTAGTTAGGACCTGAAAACACTACTCTAATTAGCACTCCAGATGTGCAGAAGGGTGCTTTCATGGGGATGGAGGGAGTCAGATGGCTTTTGTGGAAAAAGAAGTGATGTGTTCTTCCAGAGGCAAAAGCTTATTTTAAGGTCCTTTAAAAATGAAGTGTCTGACTCTCTCCAGATTCCTCCCTCTTTTCATGCACTGCCAGGTGCTCTTCTGTGCTTCAGTGCTGAGTCACGTAGGCTCTGCCTGCTCCAGAGTGCCAAGTGACACTATCTGACAAAATGACACATCACAGTTGAACTGAAGATGTCTCTGGTTTTTCTGAGAAACAAAAGAGAGACAGGGCTTCTATGACTCAGTCTCAAATTTCTGATTCTAACTTGCCATTGACTCCTAAGAAATGGAAGTGCCTGCCACTAAAACTCTGTCTTCTTTGAGTTGTTGCTGGAAATATAAGCATGGCTGCAATGGAAAGGAAGAACGTTTTCTGTGTTAGACACTGGCTTGGGGAATCTGCATTGTATTCTTGTCTGGAATCAAATCCCTAGTGTTCTCCTGAGCAGGTCATTCAGCCTCTCAGTGCATCTGCTCCATGTCTGTGAAATGGCTTCCCAAATATATCCCCTCTTTTTATCCTGTTTTGGCTATTTAGACTGACAGCCCCTCAGTGGGAAGCCAGGCTATGGCTTAATGTTAGCACAGCACGCAGCACAGCTGAACTTGCTTCTAGCTGGTACTGCAGTATAAAGCAATAATTATGTGCCCGTGCAAAAGCTGTATTAAAATGATGGCTTAAAATATGAGGACTTAAAGTGCTCCTTAAGGATTTAAAGAATGCCCCTTTGTGGAAATGCATTAAGATGCTGCCTTTAGAGTATCTTTTATTCCTACAAGACTGGTGTTTTCTTTCACACAGAGAATAAAATGAGCTTAGAGAATGACCCAACTGATCAATATTTTTTCCAGCCATTGAATCAGTAGATGTTGATTTTGTCTTTTATTTTCTTTTTTTCCCCCCTGAAGCCTACCCAGGGCTTGCAAAGAATGAGTGATTGATCTCTTCATACAATTACGAAGTTCTAAGGAACTCTTCATCAAAACATTAAATTCCTCCAAAAACATGAGTTAAGTAATGTAAGCATTATATTTCTTAGTATCAATAGAGGGGGAAAAACTAATTTTCCATATAAGAGAGAACTTACGGCATGATGACAGCTACATAGGAAGTCCTTCTGTGGTAGGGCAATAAGGTATGAATAGATGCTCTTTCTTGTGATACAGAAGCTGCATGTGCAACGCTTTAGGAAAGTTAAATATCCTGCTTTGGAATAGGAAACCTAAGTTGCTTTTCCTTTAGTTATGGTGTGGTTTCTTATGAGATTTCACAGCCTGCCTTACAGGTCACTTGTACTCCAACATGTAATATTTTGCACCTTCTTACTCTAACCTTTGAGAAACACAGGAAGATATTAATTTAAATTATATGCTGCCATATTTCCTTCCATTCCT
>NW_010315619.1:139875-147790 GCF_000700745.2 Antrostomus carolinensis
CCTTTATTTAACTTAATGGGATTTTTTTTTTTTTTTCTCTTCAGGACATGGTATCAATCTTTCTGCAAAATAACCTGGATTGTGGTTACCCTCACCTGGCACATTGCAGATTTTTGACTTTATAACAATTTAGGACTTTATAACATTTTTCTTTTTTAATGAGGATTGAAAATAATTACCAAAATAATACTTGAATATATTTCAATTTCATTCTCCTCATTTGATTGCCCTCTTCAATCCTTTCTTCAAGGCATTGAACATTGGAACCTGTAAAAATAAAAATATTCAGAACTGGCTTTGAAAAGCAAAGCTTTGTTAATAAATATTTGCAAGTATTCACACTTCTTTTTTTCTCCCTTCTGACTTTATGCAATACATATTGCTTACAATATATCCCTTAATCTAGGTCATAAAACAAGGGATTATTCTACCCCTAACAGCCAGAGCTATTTATTATTTTCCTGAAAGATAAATGAGGAAATAAATAAATAAAAAATGTACTCAAATTCCCCTTCAGAGAGAACCCGAAACATTGATTTAAAAACAAGCAAGAGGAAAGTCTGTCAACCTACAAACAAAATATCACCACTAAAGATCTTGGAACTTTTAGAAGAATTAAATAAACACAGGTGGATGTACAACCTGTTATCCAATCAGAGGGAGAAGTGGTTTAAGATGCCATTGCAGAAAAGATGAGGTGGGAGATGTGAAATTGATATTAAAAATCTGGTTTTGAGGGCAGGAGTTGTGCAGTAGATGGTTATGTCCTCCATAGCATTTCATGACCAGGAACAATGAGAGTGAGCAGATGAGAGAAAAAGAAAAGGCTTGCCAGATGGGTGAAGTCAGGGCAGGAAAGTTGTACATAGGAGAGCAGTTCACATACTGTGCCTTCAAATGCTCTGGGATGTGTGTGTGAGACTGGGAGAGGCTGAACTAAAACCTGTGTAAACTACTTGTTGGACTTGTAGCTAACAGGAAGCAGAGAAGCAGAATGTCTACTATTCCGCCATAGAACAACCTTGTCAGACATGTAATGAAATCTGCGCTGTACAGCTGGCTCTTAGAGACCATATTTAGTTTAATTCATCATTTGTAATGGACACGCATGGTGTTCAATCTCACACTTGCTTGTTTAACTCAGCAGTGTCCTCTCTAATTCTGAATGATGTTCAGCTCAGTAAACTTCTGTCATTTATCTAAGTTGAGATAAACTTAGATAAACTTATCTCTGCTACAATTTCTTTATGTATAAAAGCTACCAAACACTTATGACTTGACAGGAGAATTCAGACACCATTTGCCTAACTTTCTGTTGAATAACTAAAAGGTTTGATCTCATTTCATTTTGTTTCCTATCAATGTTACCTCTTCCTTGTCTACTAGTACTCTTTTCTGTAATAAGCTAGCCAGATTTTAACAATGTAGCCTTAATTTCTGATAAAGAAGTTGAATAATTTTTACTGATTCCTTTTGGTCCCAAATTCTTTTTTATCTCTTAACATATCCAGAATTTATTTTCTTTTTTTAGTTCCAATATTTATTTTTTTTCCTAAAGAGCTTAGACTGTCTTTTTTTTTTTTTTTCCTTCCTAACACAGAAAGATTAGATTCCTAAGATAAAAAAGAAAAAATATAACATATACCCTGACACCCAACTGCTTAGAGAAATGCCTTTCAGATCAGTTTTTGCTCAGCTTCTAGGCCTGCAAGCTCAGGTAACTTGCCCAAAAAGACAGCAAATATATCCCTGTAAGGTACCATCCACCTAAACTGACTCCAGTCCTTGCGTGAGAGCTACATGGCTCCTACTGCCCATGCATTCTGTATGGCAGACATTTTCTGTGCAGAAGCATTGTTACAATTTTAGCATCAAAAACCTTAGCATAATCTAGCATGATTGGAAAATACTTACTGTTGAAGTTTACAACCCCTGACTTCACTGAAAATTACATGACTTTTCCCATTGATTTCCCCTGCACCCTTCCCTCATAGCCATTGCTGAAACTGTGCAGGAATGGGAGAGCAGAAAGGGGATGTGCAGAAGTGTCCCCCTGTTTAAATCATTGCTAACAGCACACCTGTGTCTGTGGTATGTTCTTGAGGGTCTTTAATATTTTACAGGGCAAAATAGTCTACCACTTTTTAAAAAATCTGTTTTAAGCAAGATCAGTTTCAGGAAGGATTTAATTCTGGCTTTTTCACCATCAAAAGTATTAAGAAGCAAAATACTGCAGCAGTAATAAACTGGCAGCAAACACTGGGCACATTTCAGTCACTTTACACCATTCTTCTCACTCAAATCAATGCTTTCCTCCTCCTCCTCCTCCTCTTCCTCTTCCCTGTTTCCCCTTTCCTGAGTATACATATGTAATAATCAGTGTGTTCCTACCATCTTTTAATAATCTTAGTGAGTAGAAGTCCTGAATATTTATAATCATCTCCTTCCTCTGGACCTATCATTTCACTCCTTGCATATGTCTCTTCTTTACATCTGATTACTGTTTTCACTACATAGGTCATCCATTTGCTTCTTTCCCCCTCCTCTAAGTAAATTTATTGCTAGGTAGCTCACAGCCCTTTGGGTATACGTTAATTTACCTAGGAACACTTTCCATTTCTCCTCTGTGTCCTTTACCTCATTCCATTGATTTCAGTGAACACTTTGTACCAGTCTACACAAATTATCTCTGCTAAATTCCATGCCTTTATTTATTATTATTTTTAACTCTTTTTATGGCCACTATTACTTATACCATACATTCTCATCCTTTCATATATCATCAATTTGTGTTACAGTAAGCTAATCATGAATTGCCTCCCTCTTACAATTCTTTTTGATCATTTACACATTGTGCTGTGTATAGAAAAAACTTCAAGAAGCTGCCTAACAACTGCCAACAACATTTCAGAATGCACATACTTCATTTAGGAAGTTTTTGCTTTCTCTCAGAAAACTGAAATTCTTTTGGGATAGTTTACACAAAAAAAGCATTTTGCTATGGGAAATGTAAAAAAAAAATCTTAACATTGTAGGAAAAACAAATCAATTTTCTGACCAATTCACTTTCCTCAAATATAAATTTCCTTTTACTGAAGACACCAAAACATCCTTTTTGAGAATGTTTTTAGTGATATTTTCTGCTTTTCAGTAACATGAAAATAATTACCAGGGAAGATCCTGACCTGGTGTCAATCTGTTCTGTTAAATAAATTGAGATTTTTGATCAGGGAGGGTCTGGCTTGTGGTAATCCTTACTATGAATTTTGTCATTTTAGGCTAGACTGATTTTGATATTCTGTCTCGTGATATAAATGTAACTCTTGGCTGTAGGGTAAAAAAGAAAAGAATTAACCATAATGGCTAAAGATGAAACTCTTAACTGAAGCTTTCAGTATGTTTGTGAAGCTCCACATATTATTGGAATTGTTTCCTCAAATCTAGATGAACTGTCAGGTGATAAGAAAAATTACTGTCATGGATTCTGTTACCCAACTCGGTCTCTGGCTATTGACATATAGCAGATAATTCATCATCAGCAAAGACTGATGAGACGCAGTGTTTCTAATGACTTCAATTGATTTCATGCTCATGGGGTTTTACATTACTTGGTGGTTTATCTTCCTAACTGTCCTTCCACTGACTAAATTGATGTTACGCTGTCTATCACTTTGGATTGTAGCTCTGGACTTGTGTTATATATGCCAGATTATTTTTATTTATTTATTTCTTTACTTATTTATTGCTTTACCCAGTGATATCATAACATTGCAGGCCCACAAGAAGTTGGAGCCCTGCTGCGGGCAGGGAGGTAGCTCTTGGTTCAAAGGGTGGGGAGAGGCACACAGATACAAAGTGATGGGCTCGCAGCAACTTAATGTGGGTGGAAATAGGTAACACTCTCTCCTTTCTTCTTGAGCAATTAGTCACCTCATTCATGCCTCTCTGATGCCCCTTTACAGCTTATTGTTGTTTCTACACACTTCTTTTCCACAAGAACATATTCGTGGCATTTTCTCTGCCTCCTAGCTACAGAGAGAGTTGCTGTATTTTTACTTTAGCTCTATTTTTTGTCTGCCAGCTTCTGTGTCTTTTCTCACTGCAGCTGCATTTTTCTTCTCTCTTGCTCTTCGTTTGTGCATGGACTCTCCTAAGGATACTATATATTCATTATGAGCTAGAGTTACCTGTACTGTAACTCTCAATTCTCCAAAGCTCAAATGTATGACTCAGGCTTCTGAAATAAGTGAGAGAGACCTAGGGCAAGGTACATAGCAAAAATAGCAATGGGAATGATGTGAGATTATTAGATACATATATTTTTTTAATTAGAAATGGTCCCAAACCAAATCAGTCATTCCCAATGCACTGAAGTGCTAGGTGAGTTTGAGATGAGATCTGAGTATGATCTTTGCAATTCAGCTTTACCTCAAATATTAATATTTATACAGTTTTCTATAACCTTACTTCTGAAGGTCAAAACTGATAGCCAGTTATCTAAACAGTGTAGGTTTTTACAGCCAGCTTTTGTGGAACACCAAATGGCTATATGATAAAAACGATTGCTATGTTTTAGCTCACTAAACCAATGAGAGTTTTTAATATTGAGCTTCTTGATGCACTGATGAAGAGGCAGCACCAACTGCCTAGAGTCCCAGGAATCAGTACATCCAGTTGTGACTTAGGAGGAGTCATAATGAAACCTTTATTTTCTTTCTTGTTCTGTCTGTGCTAGCAATGAGAAAGTGGAGTCATATGGAGAAAAAAAAAAAAAAAAAAAAAAAAAAAAAAAAAAAAAAAAAAAAAAAAAAAAGAAAGAATATCTGCTCAATATGAAATGTAAATAAGAATCATAGAAGAGTAATCTGGCTTTAGGCAATTCAGGCCAAAATAGATCTGAGCAGAATATTACGTCCCTTCAGTGTCCTCAGTTAAAAAGATGGTGTACACTGTACAACATCTGGAATAGCTAGAAGTGGTGCACTGCTTTCAGCCAACCGGGTTGCAATAAAAAATGAATCAAGTAGCAGTCCTCATTTCTGCTATACTTTCACTGTGCCATCATATCAATCAGTCCCTGCCAAGGCTGCCTGTCTTCAGTTACTCATTTCTTGAGCACATTAGGATGTATCCAGGCTCTTTTGGAATGTGTAAAATTGAAAGTCTGTCTAGAAACTTAGTTGCAGATGTTTTGTTTGTCCTTCTGGGGCTGTCTGTACTTAGGGGCAGCTAGAGGAGGAGACCTGTGTTCTGGAAGTCAGAAAGGTGTTATGAGATTGTTCACCCAAAATTGCTGTGGGCAGAATTCCTTTGTTTGAAAGTTTGAAGCATGACATTAAGTTTGAAAAAGGAAGGAGTGTGGTGGGAAAGCAAACTTCATCCCCAGAAGCTCAGCTGAACTGATTTGATTAGGAGATGCTGCTTACACGCTTTGGTGGCTTGTCGGTGACTTGAAACTTGACTCAGGTAATCAAGGTAGACCTGGCTGTGGCCTCTGCTGCTTCTTTATTTGTATGTGATGAACCTGCACCTCTTTTTGTCAGAAGCTATTGAGAAGATGAACATGCTGAAGATTTTGAGGTATTCAGTTTTCCTAGCCATAAATGTAACAGAAGTGCTTTCCAGACACTCTAACCTGCTTTATGCCCTTCTGTCAAGATTTTCAAATTACTTTTCAAGTATCAGTATTATGCAGTTGGCATTATTTAGTTAAAACTCCTTTTGCAGGGTAAGGGCTTCAGAACACGGAGCATTAATTTTATGTAATATCTCTTAGGCATTTCATGGCTTGGTGATGAGGTTTCAGTTTGCTTTCACTTTCCATGTGCACGTGTATTTATATTTGTGAAGTATTTGCTTGTACTGCTGTGCATTTGTGCACACACACTTAAGTGTGTATGTGAGCATCCATGTGCACACAACTTCATAGCAGCTCCAGAAGGAGAATCTGTTCAGTAGATTAAGCAAAATATGGTACTTCAAGCAACGTTGCTCCACTTCATTTAATCTCAATATTTTTCAAATTCCATTTTTAAAATATCCTTTCCTTTTTGCTTGTACACCTTAAATTCCCTCTCTGCCTAATATATAAACTGTATGAATGCTTTAATATGTCCACCTTGTGTTGTATTCCCAGGATTCTTGTCTGAGGTTTGTAGCAGAGATTGCTATTTGTTCTGTGTTATTTAAGGCTTCTGAGGGCCATTCAGCAAGAGAGAATGTAGTACTCCTAGAAGTGCATGCTGTTGTCAGCTTAAATCACCACTATTTTAGAAAGAGAATAAATAGAAGACAAATGTGGTAGAACTAATTGGTAGAACTGAGAAGTCATTTTTTCCATAACCTATTTAGTAGGCATGGATGTTCTTGATAGAAGAAGGGCTACCAGATAAGGACTTTATTCTGAAGCTTTTCCAGCTGAGTGTTGTAATGGTTCTGCTAATTGAAGTCCAGTGGAACGAGGGCTGTAGGACCAAGTATAACATTTTGCCTGCAATTTAGAATTAGAATAAGTTTTAAAAGTTTGGATTCACTGTTAAATCAATTTGTTTAGCTTGCTGCAAACAGAGATTCCTATTATCCTCTCTTTATATACAACATGCATGAAACATACGTATGCATACTTCTTATTGGTGTTTTATCTTCTGTGTAAGCCAGCCAAGTCTCTGCATGACAGGTCATATGTATATAAAGTCTAGCCAAGGCTGTAAACCTGGCTCTTTGGTTTAAACACCTAATCCAACATTGAAAGTAAATGAGATAGCTGCAACACCATACCACTATAACTTATAGGACTTCAGGGGCTTTTACAGTCAAAGGAGCTTAAGTTGACTATACACAATCGCACCAGTGACATCAACAAAAGAATGGAAGGCAAACTTATGGTGATTTGATATAAATAAAAAAGGTTGGATTGCTATGTTGCAGTTTTTTAGGTAAAAAGGGAAAATGCATTTGTTGATATTAAAAGGGTGAAAACAAGCCACTAGGTTTTTAGTGTATTCCTTTTTTCTAGAAAATAATTGCAAAAAGCTTGACCTAAGAATTCTTAAGCAAGCTCTGAGATGAAGTGAGGTTTCACTTACAGTGACACAGCCCAGAAATTACTTCCTTACAATCAATGCATTTGCACCACTGTCACACCACCATAAGAAATGGATGGCTCCTGTGTTTGTAGAAAAGACAGTTTTGCACAGATATATGCAATGAATCCAGCCAAACCTGCAACAAATAATTACCTTTTTAACAGTCCGAGTGAGGTGAGAAAATCTTAGCATTCCTAGACTCAAACCTTGATATTCTCACCCACAGTGTGCTCAAAATTTTTTCCCAAATGAAAATAGATTGAAGGATTAAACATTCAAGTCACAACGATTCAATCAGAATAATTTATTTATGAATCATTTTGCAAAACACTCAGTATATATTTTGCCATCTCTTTCCTTGCATGTACTTTGAGCCTTCTGGTATTGTAAACACTGCATGCATTATCATTTAGTGCAGAGGAATTTGCAGTGGCTTAATAAGGAAATTTGGAGCATCTTTCATTTTACCTCTCTAAAAAGATACACAGTATTTTAAATGCTTGTTAATTAGATGTGAAACAAATCAAAAGTTGATGTGTGTCTACACTGAGAATGTGTGGCCATTCCAGGATGTCTGAATTTATTTAGACTATCTTTCTCTTGGAGTTTATTTTGTTTATTGCAAAGAATATCCATATTAGGACTCTCCAACCATCATCTGTCTTTTTTCCTGTCAAAAACCTCTCCTGATTGTCTACCAATCTTTCCCTTGATGTTCTTGGGTGACAAGGACAAATAACGTATAAAAAAACTTTTCTCAGATGCTTGAGGTAGTTCTACCCTCTCCAGGACAAAGTCTAACAGGCACCATAAATCCACTGGGGTAAGCA